>NW_028318713.1:37500-337500 GCF_062004578.1 Staurois parvus | reverse complement strand
GAGCTTCGCCATATGTCCCCTAGCTGGATTGGTGCCCAGGGGCAGACTGACCATTTGGAAACTCAGGCACTGCCCGAGGGCCCGGGGTTAGTAGGGGGTCCCATGAGATGCCCCTGGTACCTTTTTTCATAGGCTTTTTTGAGTTTGGGCAAGGATACAGGGTCCCCATGATCTCCTATTGCCCGGGGGCCCCATGAGTTGTCAGTCCGTCCCTGCATGTGCCTCTGTGCTTCTGTGCTTCTGTGCTACGTGCGCTCCCTGCCTTCCCTGACCTTGGACTGTTGTAGGATTCCACAATCAGATATTGTCTACTGCCTGGCCAGCCTTGGGACTGCAGTCACCCTTCCTTGTCTCAGTGGTTAAGTTTTGGTGCCACCTGGCCAGGAACTACAGCATCATGTTTTAAGACCTGGGGGCAACCAAGTAAGGGTAGGAAGGGCCAAGACAAGGGGAAAGGGAGGGGTCATGTGCAGTGATCTCATGTGAGGGAGGGGGCTCTTCATCATGAGTTCCCCAACCATAGCAGCAGTAATTCCCTTCGGGAGTAGTGACAGCAGCAGTGACCCTCCAGCTCCTACCTCATATCAGAGCAGTGCAGGCTTTGATTACCTGCCCCCTATTTCCATCCCTAGACTGCTCCTCTCCTGGTAGCAGAAAATGTGGGTAGGGAGCAGGTAATCAAACCCTGCACAGTCCGGATCTAACAACATTCCTGTGTCAAATCCTGTATACCAGGTGGGGGGGGGGGGAGATCACAGCCATCAACTCATCCCTGTTCTCTCCTCCTCTGCTATCACTACACCTGCAACAAGTTCACTACCACCACTGCTGTAGCTAGTTCCCACCACTGTAGCGCCTGAGGTTTGTAGGTTTCAGAGAGGGAGGAGGGTATTGTACTGGGGACATAATGGATGAGGGATAACTAACAATTTTGGTGGAGGTGAGAGGATTTTTGCTAGGAGAGGAGATTGGGGGAGGAGTTGTGCTGGGAGGGTGGATAGGGGGATTTATACTAGAAGGGGAAATTTTGGGGGGAGAGTATTTGTGCTGGGGGGGTGGTTTGAGTGGGGAGACAGAGGATTTGTGCTAGGATGGGCAGTTTTTTTGGGGGGGGATTTGTGCTGGGAATGAGAATTTGTGCTAGGAAGGGAAATTTAGGGGGAGGATTTGTGCTGGGAGAGGGGATTTTGGGGGAAGGGAAGTTGCGCTAGGAGGGAAGATTGAGGGGGACTTGTGCTAGGCAGAGAAAATTGTGGGGATCTGAGCTGAGAGGGGAGATTTGTACTGGAAAGGGGGAATTTTTGCATTTTTGTAGGGGAGAATTTTGGCTTGCAGAGGAAATTTATGAAGGGGAGCATGCTGACGATCCCTGCAGAATGGATCAGATCTGCGGATTGGGGAGCATAATGGATCAGAGTCTGATCCATTATGCTCAATCCGCAGATCTGATCAATTCTGCAGGAATCTTCAGAGGGGGTGTCACCAAGTGTTATCGCACCGGGTGACACCAACCCTAGGGACGCCCCTGCTTACCCCTGCCTGACAGCCATAATGAACACTGAGTTGACCATGCGCTGCTCAGTGTACATTTATAGCTTTGATGATGTGACTCCCATGTGCATGTGTTCGTTACATGTGTTCGTTACATGTGTTCATTGCTTGTGTTCGTTACATGTGTTCATTGCTTGTGTTCATTGCTTGTGTTCATTGCATGTGTTCATTGCATGTGTTCATTGCTTGTGTTCATTGCATGTGTTCATTGCATGTGTTCATTGCTTGTGTTCATTACATGTGTTCATTGCATGTGTTCATTGCAGCTCGGCCGTTCAAGTGGCCAAACAGATAGGACTTAAGAGGAAGATTGGAAGCAGTTGGAAGCACCCAGGACCAGTCGGATCACAGACAGTGCAGTGCTGGAGGGCATTACTTGACAGGTACGTCCGCCATAATGTAATAATATGTGGTGCAAGTAGCACATGATGCTATAAACCACCCATTTAATGAAAAAAAACAGAGCTTAATTCTGCTTTTTCCAGTTTAGAGCTGCTGTGCAGAGAAGGCTAGTTGCCTGTCTAATATTCTGACTTTTGGCCTCATTACTGTCTAAATCACTGACCTGGAACAAGTTTGCATTCAAGTCAGAAAGTCCAAACTGCAATCAGGTGTGGGCAACCTAAACCCATTGAGGTTGATGGCAAAATGCAGCTTCCCAAACTAACACCCCGGTCACACTGGGTGCACTTTGGCATGCGATTTGCATGCCATGCGACTTGCAAATCATATGCCAAGTTGCACCCTATTGTCCTCAATTGGAGCGGTCGGAGCCGCACTGATTGAGTGGGGTGGAAGATGGATTTAGTAAGGTGCTACTGGTGTGGAGCCTGGCAGGGGGCTCTGAAAGAAGGAGGTCTACCTACAGGCTGGTATCTTGAAAGAGGGACCTCAACTGTTCTACAGTCTACCAGGGAAGGACAGCCTGTCTGCAGGGGACATAGCCAGCCCAGCCTAAGGCCTGAAAGCAGTTTCACTCTTAAAGCCACAAGAACAGGACAGTGTGAGTATCTCTACACCCCTTGGACCTTTAAGGGAGAGGGCAGTCAGATATCATACCCAACTAGTTCTCCCTGGGACAGTATACACGGAATCCCTTGCCTGGTATACATTTCATGACAGCCAGGTGGATGAGGAGATTTTCATCTGGGGCCTGAAGAGGTTCATCTAAGGGGACTGAGTGCTCCTAGTAAGGACTGTGTGCTGATCCGTTAAAGGACAAAAGCCACTCCAGAGGGAGCCAAAATTCCAGGATCTATGTTTGTTTGTTTTTTCATTTTTTAAACACAGGAAGTTTTGTCCTCCAAGTTCTGTCATTTCCATTGGGCATCCCATGTAGCCATGAACCCCATCCAAGTAATTTAACCCTTACTAAAACAAACAAAACAAAGCTCATGGACTGATCATTGACTTTGGATGCAAGAGTGGAAAATGCATGTTGCCTGGCTGTGCAGGAGGTAAAGGGGGACCCAAAACTAGCAATTCTCAAGAGGGTAGTGCTACACCTGTATGTCAGGGCTAGTTGATTTAGTCTTTAGGTTGACTTCTCACTGCTTTGTGTTTCCTCACTTAGTTACCAACCTTTATAGTGGACACAATGTCAGGAATGGACTCAGCACTGGTGGTGGGACTCACCTGCCGTGTGGGCTGCAGTACCAGAGCTGACCAGCGGGTGCTCTCAGCAGCCAGAAGCTCACTCCTGCAGTCAGCCAACACCTGGGGCTGATTGCAGGTGTATTTAAGGAATGACCAGGCCTGTGATCAGTACCTTGGTGTATGTTTCCCATGAGCCCCTGTACCTGGTATCCTGTGTTCCTGCCTATCTGCCTAGTTGCTGACCCTGCTTTGATCCTGACTTCTGCTGGCCGTCTCCTGTTGAACCCCTGGCTTGCCTGACCATCCTTCTGCCTGATCCTCTGTACCGCGCTGCCCGTGAGTTACTGAACCCGGCTTGTGACCCTGACTATTCTCTGCCTGCTCCTCCGGTACCTCACTGCCCGCACATTGCTGACCTGGCCTGCCTGACTACGCCTGACGCTACCCAGACGATCCATCCATCCCGCACGGATCCAGTCACTACTGTCCAAACCTGCCAGCCCCTTCACATCAGGCTTTTCCCCGGTACATACCCTCGGCGGACCCCTCTACCACAGTTGGGTGCACTCAGGGGCCGCGACCTGGTCTCAGTCCTGCGCCAAGTCCATCCCCACCATCAGGGGCTCTGGTGAAAAGGCAGACTGGGGCTTAGACTCCGCGCACTGGGGAATCCTGTTCTGTGGGTCACTAGAGATCCCGCCGGGCGGTGCCTGACGGTGCCTTACATCCCACCTGACCATTCCACCTCTCCAGCCCTGACTACGCCTGTGTTCCTGAAGCCTGCTACTTCCCTGTGTCAGTCCACACATTTCTGGTCATACCCGGATCCTTAACACACAAGGACTGCTAAATTATTGTCTCTTTGATATGACTGGTGAGCATCCCATGTACTGCAATGTAACAATGTTGGAGAGTGGAGCTGTCTGTGAAGAGTGCCTATTCAGCAGGTGACTATACTGGCTGGATGGACTAATTAAAGGAGGTATGCCAATGTATAAAGTGGTGCTTGAATCAGAACACTGTGCACCCATTATCCTGGACATTAAAGGCTAAGTTCATTTTTGGAGCATGCTATTTGTTACACTCGTATTTAAGGTGTAACATGTAGGTAGCCCCTAGAAGACTACTTTTGATGATGAAAAGCATCGGGAGGAGCCTCCCTCTGATGTCATCGTGCTGTCAGCCATCTTGGAAGCGTTTTTATGAATGCTTTTAATTGTTCTACAGCTTGTAAGGAGAATTTTATTTGGGCCAATAAAGGAGTTCGATACGTATTACACTATGAGAGGCATGTCTTTTCAAACTCAAACTCAAAAAAGCCTATGAAAAAGGTACCAGGGGCATCTCATGGGGCCCCTAATGACCCCGGGCCCTCGGGCAGTGCCCGAGTTTCCAAATGGTCAGTCCGCCCCTGCTCACAATGAACTATGAGGGTGCTAATGAATGCCCTTGTTGTTCATTCACAAACCTCCCAACTTTCTCAGATGAGAAAGAGGCTCATTTTAGTATCATTAGTGACATTATTTGCCACCGTTTTCTGAGTTTGGGTTTGGAGGTTTGGAAGATCCCTTCATCTATTGCCCCCCAGAGACGCTCTGCCCACACAACATTTATTGTCATTTATTCACAGCAATTTGTGAATGAAGAAACCACAAGTCCTATCAGCCACAATGACAACCGGCTTGTAGCTCACAATCAGGGGCGGACTGACAACTCATGGGGCCCCCGGGCAATAGGGGTTTATGGGGCCCATGTGTCCTTTCCCAAACTCAAAAAAGCCTATGAAAAAAGGTACCAGGGGCATCTCATGGGGCCCCTTACTGACCCCAGGCCCTCGGGCAGTGCCCGAGTTTCCAAATGGTCAGTCCACCCCTGCTCACAATGAACTATGAGGGTGCTAATGAATGCCCTTGTTGTTCATTCACAAACCTCCCAACTTTCTTTGATGAGAAAGAGGCTCATTTTAGGATCAGGTATGTAGATAAAGGACACACACATGCGATACATTGAACTAAGTGGCCATTTTTTCCTTAAAGTATATTCGCAGGAACTCCCCCTTTCCAAGTCACCCCTTGTCTCCACCCCCTACCCACCTCCGAGCACCGTTCCTTGGTTCCACCCCCTACCCACCCCCAAAGTACCACCATTTTATAGAATACAGAACCAACTATCATTTTTGGTGCTAAGTAGCAGCAACAATGGACCATCTACAACAAAACACTCCAGCAACAACAGATCATGCAGTTCAACCACAGATCGTGCCTGGCGCGTGCCCCTCGGGGGATGTGGTTCTGGGAGGACATCCATGGACGTCCTCTCAGAACTAGCCAACCGTGCTGTAGTCGTCTTTTGGTAAGGAACATTTGCTACCTGGTTTATCGGACTTACCTCAGCCCTGTTCCATTATATCAACCCTCTGGACCCAAGTGCAACTTTATATTCAGGCTTTAACTTCCAAGGAAATATCCAATGTTTACTCTTCACTTAGGAGGAGACCACAATGACACAGCCTTTAATCCACTCCAAAGGAGGAATGGAGTGTACACACATGGCCTCTTAGCTACAAGGGGGGTGCATAAAGAAAGACGGGCTCTGTAACTGTTACTGGCTCTCTAACTGTCACTTGCAGCCATCATCAATAGACCCTCCAGCAGCCAGCAACAGTACACCCCTTCTTCAACAGTGGATCCCACCCAGCAACATAAGACCCACCCCCAGCAACAACTCATCCCCCACCAGCAACAATCGATCCCCCCCCCCCAAAAAAAATAGATCCCCTCCAGCGGCAATAGATTCCCCCAGCAGCAATAGATAATGTAGCACACCCCAACACACCTTGCCATTACATACATACAGTGCTGGAGGTGATGGAGCTGCATTCCCCCACATTCCAGCTGAAAAAAAAGCCCTGACGTCAACCATGAAAAATTAATACGCAAATATCGACTTGTTAAACCCGCTATTTTTTTTTTTAATCACAACTTTTTATTATGCCGCCATTTCAACTAAACTGATTCAATAACGTAGTGGTTAGACGTGTGGTTTACTGCATTATAACACATCTGAACTAAATAATACATTTCTTTATAAAGGTCTGTTCATCAAAGGGAAAAGAGGGAAAAATGATGCGTAAAGAGGGATTTGATTCCAAATCTGGGACATACTTCCTCCAGCTTTCAGAGGTAAAGGTAAGAAAGCTGGAGTGAGCCGGGGTTCCCACATGGAAGAGAAATATATTTCCAATATATTTTAAAAAAAAATTAAATATGTGACATATGTTTACAATATATTGGCCTACGCTAATTTATTTTACCATGTATTCTAATAACTGTAAATTTAAATATATTTTCTACAGGCATATATTTAAAAATATATTTTTTTTAACATATAAAAAAGTCATTTTAGCATATATTTTTATATATATTTGTAAATGCATTCCAAAAATGTAGATTAAATATGCTTTCAAAGACATTGAATTGAAAATGTATTTTTAAAAATATTTTTCATATTTTTTTAATATATACTATATATATATAGCGCATATATATATATATATATATATATATATATATATATATATTGAATAATGCCAACATTGTAGTATTTCAAATATATGTCAATATATCTGGGAAGAATATTTTTAAAATATATTTAAAATATATTTTTCTTCCACGTGGGATATCAGAACCCTAGAAATAATTAAATGAGAGAGATAATTAAATGAGTAGAAATAAAAAAAATAATTAAATGAGAGAGAGTTTAGTAGTAGAATGTAATGACTAAGTTCATTTTATTACATATTAGCTTCCTAACTACTTCATGCCAGGGGTAGATTTTAAGCTGATGTGCAGAACAATTATATACGTGACTTATATTTACAATATATTGGCCTACGCTAATTTATTTTAACATGTATTCTAAAAACTGTAAATTTAAATATATTTTCTATAGGCATATATTTAAAAATATACTTTTTTTTAATATATTCTTCAAATTTTTTTTAACATATAAAAAAGTCATTTTAGGATATATTTTTACATATATTTGTAAATGCATTCCAAAAATGTAGATTAAATATACTTTCAAAGACATCAATTTGAAAATGTATTTTTAAAAATATTTTTCATATTTTTTTAATATATAAAAAACGCATTTCAACATTCAGTGTATGTATAATATATATATATATATATATATATATTGAATAATGCCAACATTGTAGTATTTCAAATATATGTCAATATATCTGGGAAGAATATTTTTAAAATATATTTAAAATATATTTTTCTTCCATGTGGGATATCAGAACCAGTAGAAATAATTAAATGAGAGAGAGTTTAGTAGTAGAATGTAATGACTAAGTTCATTTTATTACATATTAGCTTCCTAACTACTTCATGCCAGGGGTAGATTTTAAGCTGATGTGCAGAACAATTATATACGTGACTTATATTTACAATATATTGGCCTACGCTAATTTATTTTAACATGTATTCTAAAAACTGTAAATTTAAATATATTTTCTATAGGCATATATTTAAAAATATACTTTTTTTTAATATATTCTTCAGATTTTTTTTAACATATAAAAAAGTCATTTTAGCATATATTTTCACATATATTTGTAAATGCATTCCAAAAATGTAGATTAAATATACTTTCACAGACATCGATTTGAAAATGTATTTTTAAAAATATCTTTCATATATTTTTTAATATATAAAAAATGCATTTCAACATACAGTATATATATATATATATATATATATATATATATATATATTGCAATATTTTTTTGAAATATATTGAATACGGCCAAAATTGTAGTATTTCAAATATATGTCCATATATTTGGGAAGAATATTTTAAAAATATATTTAAAATATATTTTTCTTCCACGTGGGTTCACATATATGCGGTGCGGTATATCGCATGTGATTCGCAGAGGAACCGCACCGCATTCCTGTGCATATCACATGCGATTTGTGTGCAGTGCAATCGGATCCGTACATTTTGTATGGCTCTAATCGCACCGCACCCGCACCAAACAGGTGCAGAACCCTTTTTTGGGTCCGCACTAGAATCGGATCGCATGGGTATTCACACCTATGTGATCCGATTCTGCACATCGCACTGCGTTTTGCAGACCGCTTTCGGGGTGTTGTTAACTTAACCCGCAATCTACTGATCGCAGGTGGAATGCTTTGCAGGCCCCTGGGGGAAAATATAATAAATGCACTTTTTTTTTTCTACAAAAATATGTGCATTTATTATTTTTTCCCTGAAGGTGAACTTATCCTTTAAGAATAACTTATGACATTTGCTATTTTGTGACAAGTTGGATGCTGAGATGCAAAAAAATGTGCGTAGCCAATACTTTCATAGAAGATGGAAAGTGTTCATTGAGAAGTCCTCTAACCAACAGGAAATGGATCGATTGATGGAAAATCTCTGTTATACAGAACTGTATGCCGAGGTGCAACTAAAAACATACTTGGGACTCTCAGCATACACTATGAATACATGAAGGAATGAAGTGATATACTACCCAAGCAGCGCCATATTTTACAATGGGTACAAAGTCAGAACCTAAGAGATCGCCATGTCCGCAGTTTGAGGCTGCATTCACACCTGAGCATAGCGATTTACTTGTGTCTCTATTTGAAAGTTTTTGAGCATTTTTAGAAGTGCTTTAGAGGCATATTGCAAGCGTTTTACAGCTTCAGCCTATCCCTTCACTAGAGACCGGTGACATCACTGAGAATGCAGCCTAACCCTTCACTAGAGATCGGTGACATCACTGAGAATGGAGCCTATCCATTCACTAGAGACCGGTGACATCACTGAGAATGCAGCCTATCCATTCACTAGAGACCGGTGACATCACTGAGAATGCAGCCTATCCATTCACTAGAGACCGGTGACATCACTGAGAATGCAGCCTATCCATTCACTAGAGAGCAGTGACATCACTGAGAATGCAGCCTATCCATTCACTAGAGAGCGGTGACATCACTGAGAATGCAGCCTATCCATTCACTAGAGAGCGGTGACATCACTGAGAATGCAGCCTATCCATTCACTAGAGAGCGGTGACATCACTGAGAATGCAGCCTATCCATTCACTAGAGACCGGTGACATCACTGAGAATGCAGCCTATCCATTCACTAGAGAGCAGTGACATCACTGAGAATGCAGCCTATCCATTCACTAGAGAGCGGTGACATCACTGAGAATGCAGCCTATCCATTCACTAGAGACTGGTGACAGCAGAGCTGATGTCAGTGCGGGATTAGATGAGCATGCAGGCAAAGTCTCGCACCCTCCCTGGATGCTGCAGTCGCCAGACCTCAATATCATAGAGGCACTATGGCCAATTTTGGAGTACAAGGCTCGTGCTCATTTTCCACCTCCGGTATCTCTGTGATAACTGGAACAATTTTTGAATGAAGAGTGGAATCAGATTCCATTATCCACCATCCAAGATTTATATTTGTCAATTCCCAGGAGAATTCAGGTCTCCTTGGATGCCAAAGGTGGTCCAACACCATATTCGGTAACAATTTTTTTTTTTTACCTGGTGTTTCCATAATTTTGTCCAACCCCTGTATGTGCCCTATCAGTGGGAATGGGATCCCTGTAGAAGCTGTAAATCACTGTGGTAGGCACCCCTGCTACACCGCTACTCCAGTGATCTCCACTAGATTCCAGGTCCCAAGCTGAGCGACTGCCCCTTAGTGATCACAGGGAGTAGCTGGCTCAGCACGGACGCCATTCGGAGAACTTCACATTCTCCCAATGAGTACAAAGCATTTTCTGATTGGGCATGGATAGCACCCAATCGTGGTGATCCATGTGGAGGCTGGGGGTTTATTTACAAACAAACTCCTCCATCCTGCAGATGGTTCTATGCTTCCCTTCCTGTGCACTTGCTGTGTTAGAAACCATTACACTGTATAAAAAAATGAATTATTTGTAAAATAATTTTGATCTCCACTAGATTCCAGGTCCCAAGCTGAGCGACTGCCCCTTAGTGATCACAGGGAGTAGCTGGCTCAGCACGGACGCCATTCGGAGAACTTCACATTCTCCCAATGAGTACAAAGCATTTTCTGATTGGGCATGGATAGCACCCAATCGTGGTGATCCATGTGGAGGCTGGGGGTTTATTTACAAACAAACTCCTCCATCCTGCAGATGGTTCTATGCTTCCCTTCCTGTGCACTTGCTGTGTTAGAAACCATTACACTGTATAAAAAAATGAATTATTTGTAAAATAATTTTGATCTGTCCGTTTGGCAGAGTTAGGCCTCATTTACATCTCACGATTTGGAATCGCATGGCAATTATAGCACAACGTCCCACATGGAAGTAAAAAATATATTTTAAATACATTTTAAAAATAACTTCTTAATATATTCTTCCCAAATATATTGACATATATTTCAAATACAATTTTGCCCGTATTCAAGATATTTAAAAAAAAAAAAAAAAAAAAAAAAAAATATATATATATATATATATATACACACACACACTGTAAGTTGAAATGCCTTTTTTTATACATATTAAAAAATATGTGAAAAATATTTTTAAAAATACACTTTTATGCTGCAATATATAATTCTTTTTCTAAATATAAATTGAAAATATATTTCTCTTCCATGGCAATTATAGAACAACATCCCACATGGAAGTAAAAATATATTTTAAAAATACATTCTCAATATATTCTTCCCAAATATATTGACATATATTTCAAATACTACAATTTTGACCATATTCAAGATATTTAAAAAAGAGTATGTATGTATATGTATATATATATATATATATATATATATATATATACACTGTAAGTTGAAATGCCTTTTTTATACATATTAAAAAATGAAAAATATTTTTAAAAATAAATTTTTATGCTGCAATATATATCAAAGTGTAATTTGGAATGCATTTACAAGCATATTTAAAAATCTATGTTTAAATGCATTTTTTTAGATGTTCAAAAATATCTGGAAAATATATTTTTAAATATATGCCTTTGGAAAATATATTTTAATTTACATTTTTGGAATACATGTTAAAATATATTCGCCTAGGCCGGGTGGCGGCAACCCGCGGCTCCAGAGCCGCATGCGGCTCTTTTTCACCTTGGCTGCGGCTCCGGAGCACACTGCCCACCAGGTGACAGGCAATAGGGTCTTCTGTGTGCCGGGCGCCCGCTCCCCTCCCTCCTTTCGGGCGGACGCCCCAAAAGTCAGGACTCTGCAGCTAGCCCAGCAATGGGCAAACTACGGCCCGGCGGACCTTTTAATCCGGCCCGCGGAGCGTGGCAAACATTGGCTGTCAGGATGTAGGCGGGGCAGCGTGACGAACTCCTCTCCTCTCACAGTCCGCCCTGAAGACCGGAACGGCGCGGGAACACGGCGAGAGGAACGCGCGGAGCAAAGGTAAGTGAATTGACACAATATGGGGAATGAATTACTATAGGGGGGATGAATTACTATATGGGGGATGAATTACTATATGGGGGATTAATTACTATGGGGGATGAATTACTATGGGGGATGAATTACTATATGGGGGATGAATTACTATGGGGGATGAATTACTATAGGGGGGATGAATTACTATATGGGGGATTAATTACTATATGGGGGATTAATTACTATGGGGGATGAATTACTATATGGGGGATGAATTACTATATGGGGGATGAATTACTATGGGGGATGAATTACTATGGGGATGAATTACTATGGGGGATGAATTACTATGGGGGATGAATTACTATGGGGGATGAATTACTATATGGGGGATGAATTACTATGGGGGATGAATTACTATGTGGGGGATGAATTACTATGGGGGATGAATTACTATATGGGGGATGAATTACTATATGGGGGATGAATTACTATATGGGGGATGAATTACTATGGGGGATGAATTACTATATGGGAGATGTATTTTCAGTTTTAAAAATGTGGCTCTCAAAATAAATTTCAATCGTGGTTTTGGCGAGATTTGGCTCAGTTGAAAAAAAAGGTTGCCCACCACTGGCCTAGGCCAATATAATGTAAATAGATGTTGCATGTATAATTTTTTTTTCTAAATATATTGAAAATATATTTCTCTTCCTTGGCAATTATAGCACAACATCCCACATGGAAGTAAAAAATATATTTTAAAAATACATCCTTAATATATTCTTCCCAAATATATTGACATATATTTGAAATACTACAATTTTGCCCATATTCAAGATATTTTAAAAATGTATATATATATATATATATATATACTGTAAGTTGAAATGCCTTTTTTTATACATATTAAAAGATATATGAAAAATATTTTGAAAAATAAATTTTTATGCTGCAATATATATCAAAGTGTAATTTGGAATGCCTTTACAAGTATATTTAAAAATCTATGTTTAAATGCATTTTTTTAGATGTTCATAAATATATGGAAAATATATTTAAATTTACATTTTTGGAATACATGTTAAAATATATTCGCGTAAGCCAATATAATGTAGATAGATTTTGCATGTATAATTTTTTTTTCTAAATACATTGAAAATATATTTCTCTTCCTTGGCAATTATAGCACAACATCCCACATGGAAGTAAAAAATATATTTTAAAAATACCTTAATATATTCTTCCCAAATATATTGACATATGTTTCAAATACTACAATTTTGCCCATATTCAAGATATTTAAAAAAATTAAATATATATATATATATATATATATATATATATACTGTAAGTTGAAATGCCTTTTTTATACATATTAAAAGATCTTTGAAAAATATTTTTAAAAATACATTTTTATGCTGCAATATATATCAAAGTGTAATTTGGAATACATTTACAAGCATATTTAAAAATCTATGTTTAAATGCATTTTTTTTGATGTTCAAAAATATCTGGAAAATATATTTAGAAAAATATATATTTTAAATATATGTCTTTGGAAAATATATTTTAATTTACATTTTTGGAATACATGTTAACATATATTCACGTAGGCCAATATAATGTCAATATATGTTGCATGTATAATTTTTTTTCTAAATATATTTAAAATATATTTCTCTTCCATACGGGGTGCAATGCAATTTTGGGTGCTATTATCCTTAATGGCACCCCACACGGGATGTGATTCTGCTGCAATGGTCACGTGACAGGATCGTGCAACAATTGCTGAAAATTGCGCCTTTTAAAATTGCCTGAATCTTGTCACCTGTGAAGGAGCAGGAGCTTCTTTTTGGGCATCAATGGCGTATAGGGCAGCCCATTTCAGTGAATGGGCTGCCCTATGCGACATGCAGAATCTCCTGTCAAAATTGCGTAGCAGGAACGTTGGTTTCTGGTATGCGCAGGGGCGGACTGACAATTCATGGGGCCCCCGGGCAATAGGGGATCATGGGGCCCCTATGTCTTTGCCCACACCCAAAAAAGCCTATAAAAGGTACCAGGGCCATTTCATGGGGCCCCTAAAGACCCTGGGCCCTCGGGCAGTGCTCGAGTGCTCGAATGGTCAGTCCGCCCCTGGCAAGATGTTTACTTCTGACATCATTGCTTACTACCTGTGAAATCTGTGAATGATCACAGAGATCACATGGTACAGGGCTATTCACAACGGCCTTGTACCATGTGACAAGCTGTGACCAATCACAGCTCACACAGTATTTCTCAATGGCTGCAAGAATGCAGCCAGAGAGTAGGAGAAGTGATTGCTTTTACAGCCTTTATGGGTGTAAAAGCAATCAGTGTAAAAATCTTCATCACCCCCCACAAGTAGTACTGTATCACCATGGTAGCACTGTACTGCTAGGGTGACAGTATGTAAAAAAAAAAAAAAACATAAATAATAATATAAAAATGTAAAAATATTTTTACAAAAATTATACTTTTTGGTTATAAACTAATTTGGGTTATTTTTTTTTTTTAACAAAAATATAACTGAATAAATTTTGGCCAAGATTTATGATGAAATATTATTTATTTGCAAACTTTTATAAGAAAAACACTTTTTTTCTAAATTTTTGGACATTTTCATTCATACGGCAAAAAAAATAAAAATCCCAGCGGTGAATAAATACCACAAAAACAAAGCTTTATCTGTCTCAAAAAAATGCTAAAAAATTCATATGGGTACAGTGTTGCATGACCGCGCAATTGTCATTCAAAGTGTGATAGCGCTGACAGCTGAAAATTGGCCTGGACAGGAAGGGGGGGAAAGTGTCTGGACTGGAAGGGGGTGAAAGTGTCCGGACTGGAAGGGGGGGAAAGTGTCCGGACTGGAAGGGGGTGAAAGTGTCCGGACTGGAAGGGGGGGAAAGTGTCCGGACTGGAAAGGGGTGAAAGTGTCCGGACTGGAAAGGGGTGAAAGTGTCCGGACTGGAAGGGGGGGAAAGTGTCCGGACTGGAAGGGGGGGGAAAGTGTCCGGACTGGAAGGGGGGGGAAAGTGTCCGGACTGGAAGGGGGGGGAAAGTGTCCGGACTGGAAGGGGGGGGAAAGTGTCCGGACTGGAAGGGGGGGGAAAGTGTCCGGACTGGAAGGGGGGGGAAAGTGTCCGGACTGGAAGGGGGTGAAAGTGTCCGGACTGGAAGGGGGGGAAAGTGTCCGGACTGGAAGGGGGGGAAAGTGTCCGGACTGGAAGGGGGGGAAAGTGTCCGGACTGGAAGGGGGTGAAAGTGTCCGGACTGGACTGGAAGGGGGGAAAGTGTCCAGACTGGAAGGAGATGAAAGTGTCCGGACTGGAAGTGGTTAAAATGACATTTTTATTTTTTTTAAAAAATCTGAAGAATATAGTTTTAAAAATATATTTTCAAATATATGCCTTTAGAAAATATATTTTAATTAAAATTTTTTAGTATATATATATATTAGCGTAGGCCAATATATTGTAAATATAGGTCACATATATAATTTTTTTTTCTAAATATATTGGAAATATATTTCTCCTCCACGTGGGATATGTCGGACATACTCACCTACCTGGACTGTCATCCCGTTGCCTATGAATGTTTCTGCTCTGCATTAGCTCTGGAACCGCCGAAGTGCGTGTAAGCTGAGTACTTCACAGCAGCGGGTCGGAGCAGAAGGTACCAATTAGATGGAGCCGCCGAGCGTTGGCAAATACCAGAAACTTGACAGATGAGAAGTAAGGATTGTTCTGTTTACGTCTCCGATTAAAGATCTGGCACATTTATCTGAGATGGGAAGAAGTCTCTCGTTACTGGGCTTGACGGATCCAATCAAAAAACTCTCAGCTTTTTTGAACTTCGAGCATTGAAAGAGTGCTGAGAATGCAATTTGTCCAACTTGCCAATTACTGTAGACAAGTGATATTGCAGAGAAGGCAAACTAGTGACATCGCTGAGAATGCAGCCTATCCATTCACTAGAGAGCGGTGACATCACTGAGAATGCAGCCTATCCATTCACTAGAGACCGGTGACATCACTGAGAATGCAGCCTATCCATTCACTAGAGACCGGTGACATCACTGAGAATGCAGCCTATCCATTCACTAGAGATCGGTGACATCACTGAGAATGCAGCCTATCCATTCACTAGAGACCGGTGACATCACTAAGAATGCAGCCTATCCATTCACTACAGAGCGGTGACATCACTGAGAATGCAGCCTATCCATTCACTAGAGACCGGTGACATCACTGAGAATGCAGCCTATCCATTCACTAGAGAGCGGTGACATCACTGAGAATGCAGCCTATCCATTCACTAGAGAGCGGTGACATCGCTGAGAATGCAGCCTATCCCTTCACTAGAGACCGGTGACTTCGCTGAGAATGCAGCCTATCCATTCACTAGAGAGCGGTGACATCGCTGAGAATGCAGCCTATCCATTCACCAGAGACCGGTGACATGGCTGAGAATGCAGCCTATCCATTCACTAGAGAGCGGTGACATCACTGAGAATGCAGCCTATCCATTCACCAGAGACCGGTGACATCACTGAGAATGCAGCCTATCCATTCACTAGAGACCGGTGACATCACTGAGAATGCAGCCTATCCATTCACTAGAGAGCGGTGACATCACTAAGAATGCAGCCTATCCATTCACTACAGAGCGGTGACATCGCTGAGAATGCAGCCTATCCATTCACTAGAGAGCGGTGACTTTTCTGAGAATGCAGCCTATCCATTCACTAGAGAGCAGTGACATCGCTGAGAATGCAGCCTATCCATTCACTACAGAGCGGTGACATCGCTGAGAATGCAGCCTATCCATTCACTAGAGACCGGTGACTTCGCTGAGAATGCAGCCTATCCATTCACTAGAGAGCGGTGACATCGCTGAGAATGCAGCCTATCCATTCACTAGAGAGCGGTGACTTTTCTGAGAATGCAGCCTATCCATTCACTAGAGAGCGGTGACATCGCTGAGAATGCAGCCTATCCATTCACTAGAGAGCGGTGACATCACTGAGAATGCAGCCTATCCATTCACTAGAGAGCGGTGACATCACTGAGAATGCAGCCTATCCAATCACTAGAGAGCGGTGACATCACTGAGAATGCAGCCTATCCATTCACTAGAGAGCGGTGACATCACTGAGAATGCAGCCTATCCATTCACTAGAGACCGATGACATCACTGAGAATGCAGCCTATCCAGAGAGGTGACATCTCTGGTACAAGTCTTGCTGTGCTGTATCTGGGTAAGTGATTGAAGAACAATCCAGAATGGTGCCTAATGCGGAGTCATCTACTTGTGGCCCCCAGCTCCTAATCACGGACATCATCATCAGCTCTATAATCGGCTCTGACTCCTCTGTCGTTCCTCTGCTGTCATACAAAGATGTCTCCACAGGGAGGGAAGTGAAAGCCTGATTGCCATAATTAGTGAGGTGACAATAGCACTTTTACTAATTGTGATAAAGTCATTAGCTCTGCAAGTAAAATATTTCGCAAAGCTGAGTCTCACTTCAGGTCTGCTTTTCCTTTCACCTCCTGCGATGAAGATTCAGAGGGAGCTGCTCTTTTATCAGATACAACGATCACACCAATACGTTATCCATTATACATTCTACTAAATAACGACCTTGGCAGAAGTTAAGTCATTCTTTCCTTCTTCATTCATTTTTTACTGTTTTCATTCTTATGGCCAGGAAAATAAAATAATAATTTTTTTTTATTTAAAACTTGTAAAGTTCTAAGATCTTTTTCATATTTTTTACCTCTTTTGCAAAAAAAAAGGCCATTGTCTATAGCACTCAATAGCCTAAAGTGGAATTCAAGTGGATGTTACCCTAATTTCTGTGTGCTTGTCCTAATATTGGGGTGAGGGATTGTTGATTGTTTAATGCCATGTGGTTGCATCCCATTGTTCTTTTGTGTGTCTGACTTGGGAGCAAACTATTATGGGATGTATGTGTTTATGTGTATTGGCTTGGTGGGGGGTGTCTCCAGCAGCCCTCCCTCCTGATGGGACTGTCTGCTAGTGTAAAGTTTGAATATCTGTGTGTCTCTTGTTACTAAAGGTAGATTGCCCCTCCCTGTGTCATTATGCAGGGAGGGGGGATTGTCCCCTGAGTGTATATATCTTGTATCTGTGTTAAAATAAAGTAGTCTACTTCCTGGTGTCGTCTAGTCTTGTATGGTCGGCTGTGGTGTCTGTGGTCAGTGTTTGGACAGGGAAGCGGTAGTCTAACGGAAGTACCCAAGTGCAGACTGGGTCAAAACCACAAAAAAGAACAATTCCCAGCTCAACTTACCGACCAGCCTGGAGCCAACCAAATTGTCCAGTTTGCAAATACATGCATAAGCTGCAGAGCCTCTCCACGGCACCCCATTATTTTCTGCAGTCCTAATCAATTTGAGAGCCTCCATAGTGGAAGCACATAGATAATAATGGATAGACTGAGTGCAGAATATGTTGCAGCTCTGCACAGAAACCAATCAGCTTCCAGGTTATATTGTCAAAGCTTAACTGAACAAGTTCAAGGTAGAAGCTGATTGGCTGCCATGCACAGATGCACAAGTTTTAGTAAATTTCCCCCAGGGTGTCATATGTGGCAATCCAAGATAGTGCAAGTTGGTTATCGCAAAATGTTGCGTATGGTGATCAAGATGGTGGCTAAATGTTTGGGCAACACAGTGGCTAAATGGTTAGCACTTCCGCCTGGCAGTACTCGGGTTGTTGGTTTGAATCCCAGCCACGGCACCACCTGCATGGAGTTTGCATGTTCTCCCTGTGCCTGCGTGGGTTTCCTCCGGGTACTCTGGTTTCCTCCCACACTCCAAAGACATGCTGGTAGGTTAATTGGTTCCTGTCTAAATTGGCCCTTGTATATGAATGTGAGTTAGAGACCTTAGATTGTACACCCCTTGAGGGTTAGGGACTGATGTGAATGTACAATATATATGTAAAGTGCGGCGTAAATTGACAGCGCTATATAAGTACCTGAAATAAATAATAAGATAACACATCTCTGTTTACCAGGGGTGGACTGACCATTTGGAAACTCAGGCACTGCCCGAGGGCCCGGGGTCAGTAGGGGGCCCCATGAGATGCCCCTGGTACCTTTTTCATAGGCTTTTTTGAGTTTGGGCAAGGACACAGGGGCCCCATGATCCCCTATTGCCCGGGGGCCCCATGAGTTGTCAGTCCGCCCCTGCTGTTTACGCATTTTGAGGCCATTCCGCTTTATCAAAACCATGTATATTGTGTTCGCAGAGCAGCTCAATCACAGGCACAGTAAATTATACTAGAAAGAAGAAAATACAATCATTATATAATAACATTTGAAAGAAAAATATATTAGACATCGCATCATTCTTTATTACTTGTGCTCCTGTTTTCCCCGGGGGAGGATGAAAAAAAAATCAGGACAAATTTTTGGTCCACCACCCAATTTACGAAGTAATCCAAGGCTCAGAACCAATAGGCAATACGCCTTAAACTGAGAGAGTTTATGATGCAAAAAAAGATGGATATTGGATTCCAAATCGGAATTTATTTTAGGCAGTACTGATACTTTTTTTTTAGCGTTTGGTTAGAGAAATGTAATTTATTTTCTTTCTAAGTGAAACATAAAAAAAAAAAAGTCATCTTGTCGCAGGAGCGAGCCGATTGATTTATACACGGTCCGCTAGCTAACGCCAGGGCTGGTATTTTGGGATATTGCAGTTTGCCAGCAGCGGAAAAGCTGAAAGAGCTGAATATTCAGGAGGGTAATTATTTTTCGTGTATTTACAAGAGTTTTGTCTAGGTTCATTACAAAACTGACAGAAGACAAAATCAGGTTCGGTCTCTGTAACAAGTCGGCCAAAGATTGGCATTAATATTTATCAAAAGGTTCTTTCAACTGAGATAAATATCACCTCGCGCATTAAAGAGATGCTTCAGTAAAAAAAAAAATCTGTTTTAGTGATGGTTTCAACTACCTGTAAAATCTTTTTTTCTTTTTTTTTTAATGAGTATCTAACTTTCCATTTTATCAAACGTTTTATGTGACTCTTTCACTTGGTATACTGTGTCCCACGTGGCGTGAGGTTGCTTTACTTTACAGTCATTTAATCCCACAACCAGGGCCGGTGCTGGACTATTTTGCATCCTAGGAAAGACCACCTACTTGCTCCCCCCCAAAAGAAAAAAACAAAAACCGCAAAAACAGTAGAAAATATTAAATCAACAAAACATGAAACTGCTAAATTTCTTTTAATTTGCAAAAATAAATTATTTCTAATTTCTAATTCTAATTTCTAATTCTAGTTTCTAATACATTTCTAATAATTTGCCATAAAATGCCACCAGCACCAATATAAAAGATAACATCAGTGTCACGGACGGGCTGTATCTGTGGCTGGCAGTGGCAGGGTGATAGTGGCAGTGAATGGAGGAGGGTGGATCCACACTCTGACAGATCCCAGGCTGGAATTCCCCAGGAAACGGGGGGGGGGGTAAAACTCTGACAGCAGGTAGCACAGTGACAGATCGGACACAACACACCACCACCAACACTGACACAGATCAGCAGGCGCTAGAAGAGCAGGCTGTGGGATCGCAATGATGTCATCACTCACTGACATATATTGCATGTGTGATGGATGGCCAGCCAGCCGGGTCACACTGACACAGACACGAGACATCAGGGTCAGACATTACCTTCCTCCAAAGGTGCAGCTCCGCATCCGATGATGAATGGAAAGAGAAGGGCTGGAACTCCACAGTGATCAGCAGCCAGCTTGCAGTAAGGGACTGAGTCTGAGAGCAACACCGGAAGGAGCAACAGCTGTTACACTGGTCTCAGACACCCAGCATCTTCCTCTGTCTTTTCTTCCTCCCCCTCTGCCGTCCCTCCCCACAGTTGGAGGATCATCCATGACGTAGTGGCATCCCACACACAGAGATTGCTGGCCTGTGCTGTGCCCAAGTACCCCTGGGTGGCAGTGCGCCCTAGGCGGCCGTCTAGTTTGCCTAATGAAAGCACCAGCCCTGCCTACAACAAACTGCTTGAAACCACCAATCCTATATTGATGTGTTCACGTGAAAGCCTCAGGCAGTGCCACTCATCGGGCCATGCCCCCTGACATGTTTCACCCCACCCACCAGGAGCTTGATCATAGGGTTAAACTCCACAGTGATCAGCAACCGCCAGCCAGCTTGCAGTAAGGGACTGAGTCTAAGAAGAACACCAGAAGGCGCAACAGCTCAGCTGTTGCACTGGCCTCAGACACCCTGCATCTTCCTCTGTCTATTCTTCCTCCCCCTCTGCCATCCCTCCCCTCAGTTGGAGGATCATCCATGACGTGGTGGCATCCCACACACAGAGATTGCTAGCCTGTGCTGTGCCCAAGTGCCCCAGGGTGGCAGTGCACCCTAGGCGGCCGTCTAGTTTGCCTAGTGGAAGCACCGACCCTTCCTACAACAAACTGCTTGAAACCGCTGATCTTAGCCTCTTCACGCCAGCTGCACACAAATGTTCGGCCTCCCGGCGTCTGGGCCTAGACGCCGAGTGGACCACACATTTGTGTTCTATTAAAAAAGGACATATGTGCCGAGAGCGCACGCCCTGCGCACTCCCAGCACTCATGTCCGGTACTCACTGAAAAGTCCCAATCTACTCTTTCGATCGGGACCTTTCCCGACCATGTGACAGCCGTGATGGCGCGTCACATGACTCTAAACCCCGCCCCAGCTTTTGGAACCCTTAAAGGGCCGGGAGGCGCCAGCGTGAAGGGGTTAATATTGATGTGTACACATGAAAGCCTCAGGCAGTGCCACTCATCAGGCCATGCCCGGTGACATGTTTCACCCCACCCACCAGGAGCTTGATCATAGGGTTGATTAGCTATTTCAATACTGGGCAATTTTACCCCATTCCTACCCAGGCCAATTTTCAGCTTTTGAATGACAATTGCACGGTCATGCAACACTGTACCCATCTGAAATCTGTATCTTTTTTTGAGACAGATAGAGTTTTCTTTTGGTGGTATTTAATCACCACTGGGTTTTTATAAAAAACTTTTTTGCTAAATAAACATGCTAAATAAATGAAAAAAGACAGAAAATTTAGCAAAAAAAGTTTTTCTTTCATTCTGTTATAACATTTGGCAAATAAATTATTTTTCTTATGTATTCTGCTACACTTCTTAGGTGAAAATAACACAAATCAGTGTTTATTATTTAGCCTGTAGAGTCTACAAACTGTGTACTGTATCTGGAAATCGATCAATCCTGATGTACCGACAGCCGATCTCATTTCTTGAGGCCCTCTAACGCCAGGACAGTACAAATATCCCCCAAATTACCCCTTTTTGGAAAATAGACAGTCTGAGGTATTTCGTAAGAGGCATGATAAGTTTTTTTGAAGTTGCAATTTTTGTAATTTTTTAGGGAAAATTAAGAACTGAAAAAAAAATCACATACTGTCACCAGTGCAATACAGCATCATCATAGAACTGGTGTGGTGGTGATCAGGGACACTGGTGATGGTATGAAAAAAAAATAATTTTTTTCAATTTTGTTTTATTATTTTTCTTTTTTATAAAATTGTTTCTTTTTTCATGATTATTTTTGTAACCAGAGCAATATAATGTTCCCATAGTAACATTGTACTACTCTGGGAAAGTGATCAGGATTTTTTTTTTACACATTATGATTTCTTATCGCAGTGAATTTCACTGATATAGGCAAGCATGTTACTGAATGAAATCGATTCTTTCAGTTTGTTTTGTTGCGATTAGCTGTGATTGGCCACAGCTAATCACATGGCACAGATTGACTGTGATTGGCCCAGTCTGCACCATGTGATCACTGTGACCAATCTCAGTCAACAACACAAATACCACAATGAATGGCATGAATCAAAGCCATCCATTGTTTACAATTGTCAATTGATTGGGCACAGCAATCACATGGTACCGGCAGTGGGCTGGTACACTGATCAGTCATTGGCTGTGTCCGGCGGACAAAGCCAGTGACAGATTGCCGTACAGCATGGGCACACTCAGGGGTGGGCTGACAATTCATGGGGACCCCGGGGCAATGGGGGATCATGGGGCACCTGTGTCCTCATCCACACTCAAACCACACCCAATGAAAGGTACCAGGGACATCTCATGGGGCCCCCTACTGACCCCGGGCCCTCGGGCAGTGCCCGAGTACCCAAATGGTCAGTCCGCCCCTGGGCGCACTTGAGGCTTGTCCCATGAGGTTGTCTTAAGACGTCCAGCTGGAACCTACTAAAGTGGATAAGCCCCAATGTGTGGGGGGCATGACCCAAGAAACGGCATTGACTGAGGCCTTCACATGTGCACATCCATACTAGGATCAGCTAAGGCTCATTGCTCACTGGATTCGTTTTTTTTATGCTGGTATCCCAATGGTGCTTATAGCCTGGAGCAGCATCACCGGGTTCTTGTGACAAACTCTTTTTTAGTACCTCCAGAAATGAGATGATGGTGCTCATACCTGGCCATTTTGTGGCAGATTGGGTGACAATCTCTTGCTTTGCCAATCAAAAGACTAAAGTGACAGTTCATCTACAGCAGCCTTTCTCAACCAGGGTTCCTCCAGAGCTTTCTAGAGGTTCCTTGAGTAATGAGTGATGTCTACCTCCTAAGGACTGGTTCACACGGAACGCAGTCCACTGGGTTTTTATTCTGCATCAAAAATGCACGGATAATATTTAACATGGATTCCAATGGCCCTAGTTTACACCAGTAAAGTGCGTTTCAGTCAACAAAAGTATCCATGTTGCATTTTTTTCTGTATGGACTGCATGTGGAATGAGGGAAAATGCATCAGAAATGCACATGTCCTCAATTGTCCACCACAGAGATAAAGGATAACAGAGAGGAAATAACACCCTGGAACACATAAAAAATGTGCAATCAGAAATGCATCTGGAACGCAGAAATTGTGGTGTGAACCGGCCCTTAACCACTTGCCAACCACGTTATAGCCGAATGATGGCTACAGCGTGGTTCTTCAGTCCTGGGAGGGCGTCATATGATGTCCACCCAGAACGCACTCTCCCGTGTGCCCCCGAAGGAGGGTTTTGGTATCTTCTCTGTCCTCCCCTCCTTTTTAGTTCTTGCTGGTTCAGTCTTAACCAGACCCTCCACACTTCTTCCATGTTCCCTCAGTCAATGTTAGTTTTCACAGAGACAGGGCTCAGGAAAGTCATTGTCTTTTTACACTTCAAAAGACTGGAAAAACATCCTCTGTACCGCAATTAGCTGAAGTAAAATTGCACTAGATTCAACTGTCATATTAAAGAGTTAAGCTGCCTGTGGATGGTGCGAAGTCAGCAGGTGACCATACTGTGTCTAAACAGGCATGTCAATGCATAAAGCAGCATTTGAAAAACCAGGAGAAGTTTTGGTTGGACTTATGCAGGCCATAGACGGGTCGAAAACCGGCCATTTTTTTTATAAAAAAACGGAAAATCAGTAGTTTGATCGGCTGACGTTACCACTAGAGATGAGCGAATCGAACCAGGCGAACCGGAATTCGAGTCGAATTTCAGGAAATATTCGATTCGCGGCGAAACCGAAACCTACTTCGGGTGCGCGAATCGAACATTTCCCGATCAGCCGGCAAAAGTGTCCCTGCAGTGAGCTCCGCTATTTCTGGATCCATTTATGGAAACAAATAGATACAATGTTTCAACCGCTGTATGGAAGGACAGTCCCAGAACTGTCATTAATAGTCTATTTCTGACAGTTCTATGACATTCCCTCCATACAGCGGTTGAAACAGCTGTATGGAGTGAATGTCCCAGAACTGTCAGAAATAGACTATTTATGACAGTTCTGGGACATTCACTCCATACAGCGGTTGAAACATTGTATCTATTTTTTTCCATAAATGACATTCTGCAGATACACTTAGAGGAGCGCTGCAGATACACTTTTTGCCGGCTTGGAATTATTCTTATTTTCATCCTACTTCTTCTTTTTCTTCTTATGAGGATGAGGATGAAGAAGAAGAAGTAGGATGAAAATAAGATTAATTCCAAGCCGGCAAAAAGTGTATCTGCAGCGCTCCTCTAAGTGTATTTGCAGAATGTCATTTATGGAAAAAAATAGATACAATGTTTCAACCGCTGTATGGAAGGACAGTCCCAGAACTGTCATAAATAGTCTATTTCTGACAGTTGTGGGACATTCACTCCATACAGCTGTTTCAACCGCTGTATGGAGGGAATGTCATAGAACTGTCAGAAATAGACTATTAATGACAGTTCTGGGACTGTCCTTCCATGCAGCGGTTGAAACATTGTATGTATTTGTTTCCATAAATGGATCCATTTATGGAAACAAATACATACAATGTTTCAACCGCTGTATGGAAGGACAGTCCCAGAACTGTCATTAATAGTCTATTTCTGACAGTTCCATGACATTCCCTCCATACAGCGGTTGAAACAGCTGTATGGAGTGAATGTCCCAGAACTGTCAGAAATAGACTATTTCTAACAGTTCTGGGACAATCACTCCATACAGCTGTTTCAACCGCTGTATGGAGGGAATGTCATGGAACTGTCAGAAATAGACTATTAATGACAGTTCTGGGACTGTCCTTCCATACAGCGGTTGAAACATTGTATGTATTTGTTTCCATAAATGGATCCATTTATGGAAACAAATACATACAATGTTTCAACCGCTGTATGGAAGGACAGTCCCAGAACTGTCATTAATAGTCTATTTCTGACAGTTCTATGACATTCCCTCCATACAGCGGTTGAAACAGCTGTATGGAGTGAATGTCCCAGAACTGTCAGAAATAGACTATTTATGACAGTTCTGGGACATTCACTCCATACAGCGGTTGAAACATTGTATCTATTTTTTTCCATAAATGACATTCTGCAGATACACTTAGAGGAGCGCTGCAGATACACTTTTTGCCGGCTTGGAATTATTCTTATTTTCATCCTACTTCTTCTTTTTCTTCTTATGAGGATGAGGATGAAGAAGAAGAAGTAGGATGAAAATAAGATTAATTCCAAGCCGGCGGCAAAAAGTGTATCTGCAGCGCTCCTCTAAGTGTATTTGCAGAATGTCATTTATGGAAAAAAATAGATACAATGTTTCAACCGCTGTATGGAAGGACAGTCCCAGAACTGTCATAAATAGTCTATTTCTGACAGTTCTGGGACATTCACTCCATACAGCTGTTTCAACCGCTGTATGGAGGGAATGTCATAGAACTGTCAGAAATAGACTATTAATGACAGTTCTGGGACTGTCCTTCCATACAGCGGTTGAAACATTGTATGTATTTGTTTCCATAAATGGATCCATTTATGGAAACAAATACATACAATGTTTCAACCGCTGTATGGAAGGACAGTCCCAGAACTGTCATAAATAGTCTATTTCTGACAGTTCTGGGACATTCACTCCATACAGCTGTTTCAACCGCTGTATGGAGGGAATGTCATAGAACTGTCAGAAATAGACTATTAATGACAGTTCTGGGACTGTCCTTCCATACAGCGGTTGAAACATTGTATGTATTTGTTTCCATAAATGGATCCATTTATGGAAACAAATACATACAATTTTTCAACCGCTGCATGGAAGGACAGTCCCAGAACTGTCATTAATAGTCTATTTCTGACAGTTCCATGACATTCCCTCCATACAGCGGTTGAAACAGCTGTATGGAGTGAATGTCCCAGAACTGTCAGAAATAGACAGAAACTGTCACAGAACTGTCCTTCTTCTCATCCTTCTCCTTCTTCTCATCCTTCTTCTCATCCTTCTTCTCATCCTTCTCATCCTTCTTCTTCTCATCCTTCTCCTTCTTCTCATCCTTCTCCTTCTCCTTCTTCTCATCCTTCTCCTTCTCCTTCTTCTCATCCTTCTCCTTCTTCTCATCCTTCTCCTTCTCCTTCTTCTCATCCTTCTCCTTCTCCTTCTTCTCATCCTTCTCCTTCTTCTCATCCTTCTCCTTCTTCTCATCCTTCTCCTTCTCCTTCTTCTCATCCTTCTCCTTCTCCTTCTTCTCATCCTTCTCCTTCTCCATCTTCTCATCCTTCTCCTTCTCCTTCTTCTCATCCTTCTCCTTCTCCTTCTTCTCATCCTTCTCCTTCTCCATCTTCTCATCCTTCTCCTTTTCCTTCTTCTCATCCTTCTCCTTCTGCTTCTCCTTCTCCTTCTTCTCATCCTTCTCCTTCTTCTCATCCTTCTCCTTCTCCTCATCCTTCTCCTTCTCCTTCTTCTCATCCTTCTCCTTCTCCTTCTTCTCATCCTTCTCCTTCTTCTCATCCTTCTCCTTCTCCTTCTTCTCATCCTTCTCCTTCTTCTCATCCTTCTCCTTCTTCTCATCCTTCTCCTTCTTCTCATCCTTCTCCTTCTCCATCTTCTCATCCTTCTCCTTTTCCTTCTTCTCATCCTTCTCCTTCTGCTTCTCCTTCTCCGTCTTCTCATCCTTCTCCTTCTCATCCTTCTCCTTCTTCTCATCCTTCTCCTTCTTCTCATCCTTCTTCTCATCCTTCTCCTTCTTCTCATCCTTCTCCTTCTCCGTCTTCTCATCCTTCTCCTTCTGCTTCTCCTTCTCCGTCTTCTCATCCTTCTCCTTCTCATCCTTCTCCTTCTTCTCATCCTTCTCCTTCTTCTCATCCTTCTTCTCATCCTTCTCCTTCTTCTCATCCTTCTCCTTCTTCTCATCCTTCTCCTTCTTCTCATCCTTCTCCTTCTTCTCATCCTTCTTCTCATCCTTCTCCTTCTTCTCATCCTTCTCCTTCTCCTTCTTCTCATCCTTCTCCTTCTCATCCTTCTCCTTCTCCTTCTTCTCATCCTTCTCCTTCTTCTCATCCTTCTCCTCATCCTTCTTCTCATCCTTCTCCTTCTTCTCATCCTTCTCCTTCTTCTCATCCTTCTTCTCATCCTTCTCCTTCTTCTCATCCTTCTCCTTCTCCTTCTTCTCATCCTTCTCCTTCTCCTTCTTCTCATCCTTCTCCTTCTCATCCTTCTCTTTCTTCTCATCCTTCTCCTTCTTCTCATCCTTCTCCTTCTCCTTCTTCTCATCCTTCTCCTTCTCCTTATCCTTCTTCTCATCCTTCTCCTTCTCCTCATCCTTCTCCTTCTCCTCATCCTTCTCCTTCTTCTCATCCTTCTCCTTCTCCTTCTCTTTCCTCATCTCCAAGGGCATTTAAATTAAAGGTACAGTGTTCTGCACTAATTTAAAGGCTCTCTGAAGCCTAGAAACCCTTTTTATAAGTCATCTTCGTAGCGAAGAAATTCGCATCGAATCGAATTTCACACTGGAATTCGCCGAATCAGCCGAATCGAATTTTTGAGAAATTCGCTCATCTCTAGTTACCACCAACGGTAAAAAAAATCGGCCAATTTTCGTCCCGTCTACGGCTGGCATTTAATTACTTCTGTCCCTTGCAGAGAGCTCCGCTATTATATTCGACATGAAAAAGTTTTGCGGTTGCAACAATGTATCCATTTGTATCCATTTCGGATACAGATGGTTTTATTCGGATACAAATAGATACATTTGTTGCAACCGCAAGACTTTTCATATAAAATATAATAGCGGACTGGAATTCTTCTTCTTTTTCTTCTTTCTTCTTCTTCTTCTTCTTCTTCTTCTTCTTCTTCCTTCTGCTTCTTCTTCCTCCTTCTTCTTCTTCCTCTTCCGCTTCTTCTTCTTCTTCTTCTTCCTTCTTCTACTTCTTCCCTCTTCTTCTTCTTCTTCTTCTTCCCTCTTCTTCTTCTTCTTCTTCCCTCTTCTTCTTCCCTCTTCTTCTTCCTTCTTCTTCCCTCTTCTTCTTCCTTCTTCTTCCTTCTTCTTCCCTCTTCTTCTTCCTTCTTCTTCCTTCTTCTTCCTTCTTCTTCCCTCTTCTTCTTCTTCTTCTTCTTCTTCTTCTTCTTCTTCTTCTTCTTCTTCTTCTTCTTCTTCTTCTTCTTCTTCTTCTTCTTCTTCTTCTTCTTCTTCTTCTTCTTCTTCCCTCTTCTTCTTCCCTCTTCTTTCTTCTTCCCTCTTCTTTCTTCCTCTTCATCTTTCTTCCTCTTCCTCTTCCTCTTCCTCTTCACGGCTCAGATTTTATTATCGGTGCAACGATCGGCCGATTTGCCCATCATTGCCAGGAAAATCGGCCGATTTAAGACCCGTCTATGGCCGGCATTACACTTGAAGCTTGAGATCTGCTCACGGAAAGCGGAAATGAATGTGAAGGTGAATGTTGGAAACAAATTACGTGACGCTGCCCTGTTTAAATTCTTGTTTTGCATTTACTGAAAATAAAACTTAAGGTAACCCAAGGTAGGAAATATCCTGTCAACTTGATTTGTGCATTTTTGATTGCATATAAATGAATCCCATCCAGGTGCCTGAAAAAAAAAAAATGCCGCAGAACCATTTGCAAATAAATACAAATAATAAATCACAAACCTATGAGAGAAAATCGCTTTTTGTCAAACGCCGCACGCAAGATGCATAACGAAAAATGAATTGCTAATAGTTGCAATTAGCCGGATAAACTTCCGCAGGTTTTGCCGTTCGCCGGTTTGTTTTTCCAAATATAAAATATATTTCGCTAATGGAAAGGGGCATTGCTGAAATTGATGCGGAGAGTAATGAGGAACCATACGTTCCCCGCCTGCCACCTGCATAATAAATCTGTTTGAGAGAACCAATTATTCAGTATTATGTGGTATAAATGGCACGGGTTCAACGAAAGAAAGATGAAGAAAAGACGTATGAGAAGTTTGCTGAGAAGGAGGGATCACCATCGTCCTTCCAACTATGGATCAGCGTTCCGCAACCTTTTTTCGGTGGTGGCACCCAATGAAAGCATGCAAAATCTTGAGGTGCCCCCAGTCTAAAATAAAAAAAAAACAAAGTGGTTGTAAATCCTTCCATATACCCAGTGAAGCGACTGCTCTCAGGTGATACACTGAGATGAAACAAATCCTCCTACATAAGTTGTATCTCTTTATCTGCAGTCTTCTCTTCGCTACATCCGTCCAAAGAAAATAATTTATAAAGCCTGTCTGAGAGTTAGGCCTCATGTACCCGGGACATTTCTGAACGATGGAAACTCACTGCTGGAAAACGTAGGTTAAAAAAACGCCTGTTTAACCGAGTTTACATAACGTGTTTATGCGCGTTTTCGTTTAGAAGCGCTTTTTAAAGGTAACCTCAGGAGAACCTCCAAAATGCCCAGAATGCACTGAAAAGTGGTAAATTATTAACTATTTCAGACTGTTTCAGAGAAATAAAGAGAGTAGAAGCAGAGATAGCAGTATGTGTTAAGATTAGCTTAGGTGTGAGTTGCTCATTAACATTTCTTTTGTTTCCAAGGGTAGGAACGGTGCCTGGTGGGGGGAGTCATTAAGGCCACCTGGCAGTGGGTCTTCATGAGGAATTTGAGGTGTGAATGGTCATTAACATATCTTTTGTTTCCAAGGGTGGGAGAGGTCTGAGGTGTGAATGGTCAGTAACATATCTTTTGTTTCCAAGGGTGGGAGAGGTCTGAGGTGTGAATGGTCAGTAACATATCTTTTGTTTCCAAGGGTGGGAGAGGTCTGAGGTGTGAATTGGTCATTAACATATCTTTTGTTTCCAAGGGTGGGAGAGGTCTGAGGTGTGAATTAGTCATTACAATGTGTGACAAGCTTGGTAGGAATATCCTGTGTTCAGTGTTTTGTCCATCTGAGTACTTTGAAAATTCTTTGCATGCATTTTTCATGATGAAAAAAGTCTCTGGACAGCATCGGGAACTGGAAGATTTAAAATAAATTTCAAACGCAAATGCTTATAAATGCGATTTGCCGCGTTTAGCCGCATTTACAAGTGTTTTGCATTTGAAACGCTGATAAAATTGACAAATTTGTTGCGTTCAAAAACACGACTGTAAACTGCCTGTAAACGATGATATGTACATGGGCACATAGGAAAACATTAGGGAGAGTTCAGGGGCTGCTGAAAAAAACGCTGAACAGCTCCTAAATGTGAGTTTATCAGCTGCAGTATACATGAGCCCTTAAAAAAAGGGGGGTGGAGAGCTGAAATTGCACAGTGAGGAGAGTTCTGAGAGTTGATTGGAGAGAAGAGACACACCCCCTTCCACACAGCACACAGGAACGGATCTGAGGCTGTTAGTCACAGGCTGTGTGCTGGAGCTCCCTTCCCTGTCACCATTTTTCTTTTTGTGTCAGAAAAACCTGTCAGAAGTGATTCATGCTGATAGCAGAGGAAGGAGGCAGCAGACAGAAATGACACTTAGTGCTCTAGATTGAGGCACGCACACACTATAGAGGGATGTGCTTTGTTCATATTTCAAGTCTGAGGTCTACAGCTACTTTAAATGGTACTTATCAATAGTTACATATAGTTACATAGTTAGTCTGGCTGAAAAAAGACAAAAGTCCATCCAGTTCCACCATAGAAAAAAAGTTATTATTCTACATCCACAGTTGATCCAGAGAAAGGCAAAAAAACCAGCAAAGCACGATCCAATTTGCTCCTGTAGGGAAAAAAATTCCTTCCCAATGGGAAACCTGAGCCTGGGACAATGTACACAATGGCCTTCATGAAATTAACTTCACATCCGATGCTTCCTGCCATATCACAAGTCCCCACTTCATATCAAAGGTTCCCCCATCATACCAGAGGTCCTCACATCACAGGTCCCTCATCCCATCTGAGGTTCCCCCATCCCATCAAAGTCCCCCTTTACACATCAAAGGCCCCCCATCATGTCAGAGTCCCCCTTTACATAAGAGACCCCCTTTCACATCAGAGATCCCCCATTGCTTCAGAGGTTCTTCTATCACATCAGAAGCCACCCATCATGTCAGAGGTCTTCCATCACATCAGAATCTCCACTTTAAATCAGAGGTTCTTCCATCACATGAAAGTCCACCCTTCACATCAAAGTCACCCCTTCATGTCAGAGAACCCTCATCACATCAGAGACTCTCCTTCACATCAGAGACCCCCTTTCACATCAGAGATCCCCCATTACTTCAGAAGTTCTTCTATCACATCAGAAGCCACCCATGATGTCAGAGGTCTTCCATCACATCAGAATCTCCACTTTAATACAGAGGTCCTTCCATTACATGAGAGTCAACCCTTCACATCAAAGTCACCCCTTCATGTCAGAGGACACTCATCACATCAGAGACTCTCCTTCACATCAGAGACCCCCCTTCAAATCAGAAATCCTTCATTACTTCAAAGGTCCTTCTATCACATGAGAAGCCACCCATCATGTCAGAGGTCTTCCATCACATCAGAATCTCCACTTTAACTCAGAGGTCCTTCCATCACACGAGTGTCCACCCTTCACATCAAAGTCACCCCTTCATGTCAGAGGACCCTCATCACATCAGAGACTCTCCTTCACATCAGAGGCCCCCCATCACATCTGAGGTTCCCCATTACAACAGAGGTCCCCTATCATGTCAGAGGTCCTCCACCCTCATAAAAGGTCCTTCCATTCTATCAGAACCCCCCTTCATATCAAAGGCTGCCCATCATGTGAAGGGTCCACCCCTCCCTTTCACATCAGAGATTCCCCATCACTACAGAGGTCCCCTATCATGTCAGAGGTCCTCCACCCTCATAAAAGGTCCTTCCATTCTATCAGAACCCCCCTTCACATCAAAGGCTGCCCATCACGTGAAGGCCCCCCCTCCCTTTCACATCAGAGATTCCCCATCACTACAGAGGTCCCCTATCATGTCAGAGGTCTTCCACCCTCATAAAAGGTCCCTCCATTCTATCAGAACCCCCCTTCACATCAAAGGCTGCCCATCATGTGAAGGCCCCCCCCCCTCCCTTTCACATCAGAGATCCCCCATCACTTCAGAGGTCCTTCCATCACATCAGAGTCACTCCTGTATAATCATGTATATTGTAGAGCAGTGGTCTCCTAACTGTTGCCCTTTGCTTGCCCTTATCCGGCCCTTGGGATGCTATTACACCAATGATGGAGCATTATTTCCTTTACTGACATCATCATTTTCTATTCCCACTGGCCACAGTTTGGCCCCCTAAAGCCTGAAGGACAGTAAACTGGCCCTTTGCTTAGAAAGTTTGGAGACCCCTGCTGTAGAGTAACCATGTAAGGAGATGTTAGGATTTGTGTCAGAAGTGGGGAGTTTGGGCCTAGTGTTGACACAGAAGAAGCAGAATGTAGGTCTTGCCCCCATTAGTTGTGGTGGGGCATTTCTTCAAGCCATGTAGTCCATTAGTATTACCTTTGGAATGCTTTGGGGGTCTTGGTTGCCTTAATTGGGCTTAGGACTAGAACAGGAAGAAGGACTGAAAACATCCTATCACCCTACCTTCACGCAAGAGCCCTCAGCCCTGATACAAGTAGCGGGCTGACTCTTGGGGGAATGATTCTTATCAAGCTGCTAAGTCAGGGGACTAAATGGGTTGGTCAAGTCTAGGAATGGATTTCTGGGCCAGAAACCCACGAGCACTTAACGCATTCTGTGCAGGAGCATTGTCGTGGTGGAGGATCCACTTGTCAGGACAGAGTTACAGGCTTTTCCTGTGAACAGATTCCCGTAACCTTTTCATTTTCCACATTTTCATTCATCCTTTCCATTTTTGGCTGCCCACTTCCTGCGACATCTTCCTGTCCCTCCTAAAACTGCCTATGCTATTCAAAAACACTTGATTTCTTCATGGAATGTTGCCATAAGCCCGTTGTAACAGAGCTAATGTTTCACTTGCACTTTTGCCAATTTTCATTAAAAAATTGATGTTAATCTGCTACCTCCAGATTCTTGTCACTCATTTTCCGCCAAAAGTGCAACGCACACCTGAGTGATTTCTTCTACTACTCCACAAAGACCGAGTCCATTGGTCTGAGACCCAGAAGAGTGCAAGTAAGATCATGTCAGAACCAGGGGTGGACTGACACCTCATGGGACCCCCTGGGCAATAGTGGATCATGGGGCCCCTGTGTCCTTGCCCAAACTCAAAAAAGCCTATGAAAAAAGTACCAGGGGCATCTCATGGGGCCCCCTACTGACCCCGGGCCCTCGGGCAGTGCCCGAGTTTCCAAATGGTCAGTACACATTCGAGTGTGAATGGTTGAGTGAGTGACCACCATAGGGCTACGCCGCGGGCATTCCTGGAATTAAATTGTCACGCCTTGTATATGGGATTTTAGTGATCGGGCTTCTATCTACCTTGTATATAAGGTCCACAGAATTTTGCATCTAGAAAGATCTGCAGTGATGGAAACGCGGCCTATTGGAGGATATACTTGAAATCCGACTATCTTTTGCCGCTTTATTTCTGCTCTGTAACTTTTTTCACAGGCAAGAGGTGAATTGCGCACTACAACTCAATTCCTAATTAAAGCGGAGCGTGCCAGAACCCGAGATGCGTCCATTATTCTCTTCTTACACCAAATGCGGCATAAATAGTTCATTAACTCGGTCATATAGACAATGTATACTCCGCGGTTAATTGTCGCGGCGCAGAAGCCGGCAATAACGGGTTTTGTGGAATAATTACTCTCCAGAAACAAGAATTCAAATGAGAACGTTCCGTGTTTGTGTTTTCTGTGCAGGTTATTAACACAATCGATGGGCAAACGTTTTTTTTTTTCTTCTTTAATTCGCTCAATAATTAAACCGGAGGTCACGTGACCCGCCTGGTCTTATTTGCTTTCTTAAACGTGTCGGATTAATTGCGGGCGTGAAGTTCTATTTCATCATCCGCCTCCGAGATCCCATTGTGTCTATCTTTGTGGGAGCAGAAGGTGGATGTTATCACTGCGGACTATTTCAATGCGATGTGTTAGGTGCGGCGTCAGCGTTCTTCGCCCAGCGAGCTTATTAAGTGTCTTTTTACGCTCTCCGCTGTGTTTGCTCGGTCCAATAACAGCTTCATTTGCTCGCTCTGATGAACTTTTGCGGCTTTAACAATGAGCTATTATGCTTCGGAAATTTGTTTGCACGATGCAAATGAAGTCCTTCGAATGCTGCGGCAAAACAAATGCTGAAAAAGAGCCGCGGCGTATTTTCGGACGTGCTATCGTTTTCCGCACAGTTTTAATATTTTTTTTTTACCTGTTCGATGCTCTCTCTTTATGTCCTAGCCAGTGGTGTCCCGAGGCAGGTGTGGGGGAGTGCGCGCAGCACCGGGTGACACCTACCGCACGGGGTGACACCGGACCCACTCTATGAAAAGGTAAGTTGTAAAGCAAGCCGACGATCTCCGCAGGGTGGATCCGATCCATCCTGCGGTGATCGTCGGCTTGCTTTACAACTTACTTTTTAATGGAGTGGGTCCGGTGTCACCCCGTATAGGTTGCATGCCGATGATCCCTGCAGGATGAATCGGATCTGCGGATTTGGGAGCAGGGGCAGACTGACAACTCATGGGGCCCCTGGGCAATAGGGGATCATGGGGCCCTTGTGCCCTTGCCCAAACTCAAAAAAGCCATTGAAAAAGGTACCAGGGGCATCTCATGGGGCCCCCTACTGACCCCGGGCCCTCGGGCAGTGCCTGAGTTTCTAAATGGTCAGTCCGCCCCTGTTTGGGAGCATAATGGATCAGAGTCCGATCCATTATGCTCCCCAATCCACAGATCCGAACCATCCTGCGGGGATCATCGTCTTTCTTTACAACTTACCTTCTTGTGGAGTGGGTCTGGTGTCATCCTGTATAGGTTGCATGCCGATGATACCCGCAGGATGGATCGGATCTGCGGATTGGGGAGCATAATTATTATTATTATACAGGATTTATATAGCGCCAATAGTTTGCTCAGCGCGGTATGGAGTCTGATCCATTATGCTCAATCTGCAGATCCGATCCATTCTGCGGGGATCGTCGGAGGGGGTGTCACCAAGTGTTACCACACCGGGTGACACCAACCCTAGGGACGCCCCTGGTCTTAGCAATGACACAATGTGACGGGAATGACTTTTGTGGGTGGGGGGACTCCTGTGTCAGCTCATGTTCCCTTCATTATGTTTAACCCACCCTGTGCCTGTTAAGGGGTACAGGGTGTGAATGTGAATGTCCATGTCCTAGTATTGTGTATTGGTGTGTGATTGTCCTTTGTTCCCTGCCATGTGGTTGTCCATTGTTCTCTGCCATGTGCTGTATCCCATTATTCTGTGTCTTGGTTGGGTGGGGGGTGTTTCCTGTAGCCCTTCCCACTGATGGGGCAGGCTGATGATGTGTTTCCTGTAGCCCTTTCCCACTGATGGGGCGGGCTGATGATGTGTTTCCTGTAGCCCTTCCCACTGATGGGGCGGGCTGATGATGTGTTTCCTGTAGCCCTTCCCACTGATGGGGCGGGCTGATGATGTGTTTCCTGTGGCCCTCCCCACTGATGGGGCGGGCTGATGATGTGTTTCCTGTCCCTGGTTGTGTTTCCTTGCCCTGTGTATATATCTTGTGTTTGTGTAAAAATAATGGAGTTGACTTCCTGTCTTAAGAAGAGTCGGGTGCTGTTTATTTCCTGCATGATCAGTGGGTGGTGTCCGTGGATTTGTGTTCGGACATGGAAGCTGCAGTATAACGGATAATACCCAAGTGCAGTCTGGGTCCAGTTCCGTTACACACAACATAAGAGAAGCACTGTGGAAGCCTTGGGAGGGGACTCTGAGACGGACGTGTGAGTGACACAGGGCACAGCCAATAGCGTGTGAGGAGGAGAAGGAGCGGTTCTATGCTTACATACTTCTAAGTACAGTGTATCCAGAAGAATATTTAATGATGACGGTGGGGCTGCTGATAGAAACCTTGGGGCCCCATACAGCAAACAGGACCCTCCCCCCCCAAAAAAAAACACAGTTTACTATGCTTCAATAATAGGTACCGGTCATTCGCTGTGTTCATCATCCTGAAGAATCCTATTATGTTTTTGCAGTTACTGGTGGGAAGGACAGAAGGGAACCAAGGAGCACTGCAGGGGTGGGTACACAGAGGGGCCTGGGGAACTATGTATGGTGCACAGGAAGGTGTGGGGGGGCAATTACTGGAATTGACCCCCTGTATACCTCTCTCTGTTCAGCAGCTGAATGCTATCCAGAAGGAGAGGAGAAGAAGCCAGCTTTCAGCTACTGCAGTGAGAGCCATACAGGGGATCGGTTCCAGTAATTGGATTCCCACCATGCTGATCCCCCTCCCTACCCAAATCATATTTGCCCAGCTGCCTGGGCCCCCCCTGCTGTCCTGGGCCCCATACAGGAGGACCGGTGGTTCCCCCTTATCCCCCCCTTATCCTGTGATGTGACAGGAGAGCGATGCATCAGGAGAGTGATGTGACAGGAGAGTGATGTGACAGGAGAGAGATGTGACAGAAGAGTGATGTATCAGGAGAGTCATGTGACAGGAGAGCGATGTGACAGAAGAGCGATGTGACAGGAGAACGATGTGTCAGGAGAGCGATGTGTCAGGAGAGCGATGTGACAGGAGAGTGATGTGTCAGGAGAGTGATGTGTCAGGAGAGCGATGTGACAGGAGAGCGATGTGACAGGAGAGCGATGTGACAGGAGAGAGATGTAACAGGAGACTGATGTATCAGGAGAGCAATGTTTCAGGAGAGTGATGTGTCAGGAGAGTGTTGTGACAGGAGAGTGATGTGACAGGAGAGTGATGTATCAGGAGAGAGATGTGACAGGAGAAAGATGTGACGAGAGTGATGAGGCAGAAGAGTGATGTGACAGGAGAGTGATGTAACAGGAGAGTGATGTGACAGGAGAGCGATGTGACAGGAGAGTGATGTATCAGGAAAGCGATGTGACAGGAGAGCGATGTGACAGGAGACTGATGTATCAGGAGAGTGATGTGTCAGGAGAGTGATGTGACATGAGAGTGATGTGACAGGAGACTGATGTATCAGGAGAGCAATGTGTCAGGAGAGAAATGTGATGTGACAGAAGAGTGATGTGTCAGGAGAGTGATGTATCAGGAGAGCGATGTATCAGGAGAGCGATGTGACAGGAGAGCGATGTGACAGGATCGCGTCAAAATAGCATAATCCCAACGCACCCGTTCCTGCATCTAAGGTTAGCTGTATGCATAAATGGGTGCTGCAGCGACCATCAGCTGGAACCGAAAAGACTCAAGTGGGAAGAACGTCACCAGCACACCGAGGATCTCCAGTTAAGGGTCCAAAGCCTTAACCTTAATCATCAATCACATAGTTACAGCAAGTGCGATGTTTCAGAGTCTCGCAGGACCCCTTTATCAGGCATGTGACAATATGTGGCATAACTATTTAAGGAACTATCCACCAATCAGCGTGCAGCCGGTGATTGACAGTCGAGGCCGCGAATGGCGGCGCGGGTAGGGCGCACGCACCCCCTACCCGGAATGGCAAAATCATGTATAGATACATGATTTTGCGCACCTATGCTGTCCTGTATCAGTATTTCTGCTATAGGGCGGCGTGGAAGTGGTTAATAAAAGTCAGAGGGGATAAATTCTAAGGGTAGTCAACGCGCTTCGGGGGTCCATGATTGCCATTATCCCAAGTGTAATGTGAAAGATATGGCACCTGATGTACTCTGGTGTACATTTTAATGTTTTTCACCATTGTAAGGCCTCATGTACACTGAGGCTCTTAGACGTGAGTTTAGGTGCTTTTGGTGGGTTTTTTTTGCCAAAGCTCCTGAACTCCTGTCCATGCACACATAGGCTTTTACCAGAGTTTAGGGACAGTTAAATGTTCCTCTCCTGAACGCTATTCTTCTGCGTTCAGGAGAGGAACGTTTTTGGCGAGAAATGCAAAATGTGGCAAAAACACATCTAAACGGGTCTAAATGCGTCTAAACGCTAGCTGTGTGTAGTGCTTGGTTGTTTATTCATGCCAATTGAAAATACTGTTGGCAATCAAATGAATAAATGTCCAAGAGCTAAACGCGGGAAAGCGGGAAACACGCGTTTCTGCTGCGTTTAGTATTTTTCTGCTGCCAGGAGAGCTAAACATTTCGGGGATTCATGTGTACACGAGGACTAATAAAGATTTCATATTTTAACAAAATGATATTGAATATTCCTGTTAAGGCAAAACTAAAGTCGCACAATATTGAACCTTTCCCAATCCTAGTTGTAGGAATGTAGGAGGATTTGGATTGAAATTACCTAAAATTGGGGATGGTGCCATAATGGGAGACTAAGGGGCAGCTCTACCCGTGTCTATTGCATGCCGATGAGATCACTCTACGGGTCCAGCATTTTTTTTTTCCACTTTCCTCAAGTCTTCCTGACAGTCCCCTCTGTATATAACCACAAACAAATATTTATGCTGGAAATTGACAGTGGCCATTCTCATTAGCTTTCACACAAAACAACATTCAGCATCTTTAACCTTGGCCCTATCCGCCTCTGGATTTTTATTCCATTTAAATGTATTTATTTTATTTTTTTTGCTTGGGTTCACCAGCAATAACTGATTAAATGAGCACGGCTTCAACCTTTTCATCCTGAGAGATTTTTAACCGAATTGGAAATGTATGTAATTATGTGAATTTTATTTTCTAGGTATCTTTCTTTTTTTATTGAGCATTGTTTCTTGTTAGTGCTCCCCTGATTGCATAAGTCATTAAGGCTTCAGTGCAGCAGTCGCACATATTTTTCACAGAAAAGGAGCATAATTGGCCGTATACAGGGAGGTGGAGGGTTTGGGGGGCAGTGGGTCGGGGGGGGGGGGGACGACAACACAAAAAGGAACTGGCTGAAAAAACAAATCTCTAATTTATCCCAATTCCTTATTTTGCTGCTCTGGAACATGTACACAGTTTGTAATTGTTTCAGCCTTAAGGGAATTCAGAGAAATATAGACCTGAATTTGCAAAGTAATCCACAAGGAGATCTAGAATCACTTAAGCTTCAAACAACACATCTGTTCCTCAGAAATAGATTGGAGAATTTTCCAACAGATGTCTACTGTTTTGTAAAATATATATATATATACTAATAATATTATTATTGTTATTATTATTATTATTATGATTATTATTAATAATAATAGTAATTTGATTTTTTTTGTATATTCAAAATCAAAATACTTAAGTGCACTTTTTAACAGGGCTTTATAATAACATAATAATCATTATAATTGTTATAAAAAAATTAAAAACCCAGTTAAAAAGTGCCCTGATATAGCAGAAATGTGAATTTGGGTATGATATTACTACTATTTTTTTTATTTTTTTTCAAAATACATAAGTGCACTTTTTACCAGGACTTTATAATAACATAATGATCATTGTAATTGTTATTTAAAAAATAACCCAGTTAAAAAGTGTCATAAAATTCCTAGATTGTAAGCTCGAAAGAGTAGGGCCCTCTAACCCCTCGTGTGCTGTTTGTTGTTGCTGTACTGTTTCATGTATTGTCCCCCCCCCCTCTATTGTACAGCGCTGAGCAAACCCTTTGGCGCTATATAAACTCGATGTAATAATAATAATTTAAAAACCTAGGTAAAAAAGTGCCCTGAGATAGCAGAAATGTGAATTGGGGTATAATATTACAACTTTTTTTTTTTTTGGTATTCAGAATCAAAATGTACTAATGCATTCTTTAACAGGGCTTCATGATACCATTATAATATAATTCATCATAATTGTTATTAATAATAACTTAAAAGGCCAGTTAAAAAGTTTAAATAGCAAAAATTTAATTTGTGTATAATTTTACTACGATTGTTGTTTTTTGTTTTTTTATTAAAAATCTAAATCTAAAGGTGCACTTTTAACAAGGCATTAGAAATAACGTATTGATTTTTTTTTTTTTATTTATTTATTTCAGGTACTTGTATAGCGCTGTCAATTTAAGCAGCACTTTACATATATATTGTACATTCACATAATTATATCTTAAAAATAATTTTATTAATAATAATGTAAAAGCCCAGTTAGAAAGTGTCCTCAATAGCAGAAATGAGAATTTGGGTATATTATAGTCTCTAGTAGTAATATTATTAATAATCCTATCCTATTCTATTTAAGTTTTACTTTTACTTTGTCAAGTGTCACTGGGGAATTCTGTCTCCTTTAAAAGGCCAGTCCATTGAAAAGTCATATTTGATCCGTTGCGCAATCGGAAGCCAGTGGAGGGATTGGCAGAGGGGGGTGGCGGAGACGGAGCGGTTGGAAAGGTGAATGAGTCTGGCAGCCGTATTCAGGATGGACTGAAGCGGGGATAGCCAGCGGCGAGGCAGGCCAGTGAGGAGGGAGTTGCAGTAGTCGAGTCGTGATATGATGAGGGAGTGGATGAGCTGTTTAGTAGTTTCTGGAGTTAGGAACGTGCGTATTTTGGCGATGTTGCGGAGGTGGAGTCTGCACGAGTTTGTTAAAGAGTGGACTTGGGGCTGGAAGGATAGGTTGGAGTCCAAAATGACACTAAGTACTCTGGCCTGCGGGGCGGGTTTGATGGTAGCATTGTTCGATGTGATAGAGAAGTCAATGGGGGGTGGGGTCCGGGCTTGGGGGAAGACAAGAAACTCTGTTTTGGAGAGGTTCAGTTTAAGGAACTGGAGTGACATCCAGTCTGATATGTCGCTCAACAGGTGTGTGATTCGGGCGGAGACCGAGGGGGTGAGGTGGGGGGTTGAGAGATAGATTTGTGCACCATGAGTTGTCATCCAGCAAGAAGAGTGGAAACCCTTTTTATTGGTCAGGGTAAAGCACGTAGAAGAAGCTGATGTCTTTGATACACCAACAGAAAGATCTCCTTGCCTTAATTCCCAACTGTGTTCTTTGCCAACTGGGAGATTCAAGTGTTTGGCCACCTTTGTGTTTTTTTGGTCCTCAATTCTCCATCATATAAAATTAATGACCAGTCCATGGTTAAAGTCATATTTTAGTTATGGGTGCAGCTTGGTAGACTGAGTGAGCCCTTGGCTTCTTAGATGTCTTGGATAAACCAACAGGGAGATCTATCTGCCTTAATCTCTGACTCTGTTCTTGCCCATCTGGGAGGGCCCTTGAAAAATCATATTTTAGTTATGTGTGAAGCTTGGTGGGCTGAATGAGCCTTTGGTTTCTTATATGTTTATAGGTCTTGGAAACCCCAATAGTGGGATCTCATTGCCATAATTTCTGTCTCCGTTCTTGCCCAGCTGAGAAGTTTGGATGTTCCCGCCCCCCTTTTTGTGTTCCAGATCTTCCTGCTACTTTCTCCAAAATGTTAAAAAAGATCCAGTCCATTGAAAATTCATATTTTAGTGATGGATGAAGCTTGTTGGGTTGAGTAAACCCTTGATTCAAATGTCTTTACGTCTTGTATACGCAAACAAGGAAATCTTCCATGCTCAACTGGGAGGTTCGGGTGTTCTCGCCCACCTTTGTGTGTTCCCAATCCTCCTGCTATATTCTCCATTATATAAAAAAGGGCCAGTCCATCGAAATGTCAAATTTGCGTTATGGGTGAAGCTTGGTGAGCTGGGTGAACCCTTGGGTGTTTATATGTCTTGACCTCCCTGTCATAATTCCTGGCAGTGTTCTTGCTCAACTGGGAAGTTCTAGTGTTCATGCTCACCTTTATGTGGTCCATATCTTCCTGTTGCATTCTCTATAATATAAAATAAAGGACCAGTCCATTGGAAAATCATGATTTGTTATATGTGAAGCTTGGTGGCCTGAGTATGCCCTAGCTTCTTATGTTTTGGATACACCAACAGCGAGTCCTCCCTGCCATATTTCTTGACCCTGTTCTTACCCAACTCGAGGGTTTAAGTGTTCCCATCTACCTTTGTGTGATCCAGATCTTCCTGTTACATTCTCCATAATAGAAAATAAAGGGCCAGTACACTGAAAATTCGCATTTTACCTACAGTTGAAGCTTGGTGGGTTGAGCTCTCTCTTGGCTTCCTATATGTCTTGGATACATCAACAAGGAGATCTTTCTGCCATAATCCCTGACTCTGTTCATGGATTGAAAATCTAACAGGGAGATTGGAAATTTCTCCTAATGATTAGGGGAAAGTAAGTAAAAGCATCTAGTGGGGCAGCCATAAAAAAGAACCTGTTGTTTTGCCCTACATGGTAAACTGATGAAGAGCTTTTAAAGCATCGCCTTTGGGCAATTTTAGGTATCAAAGTTTGTCGCTGTTTCATGAGCGCATGCAATTTTAAGGCTTCACAGTTTGGTGCCGAATTACTCAACACGACCTTATCTTTTATATTTTACATAAAAATTTGGTATATTGTGTTTTTGTATAATAAATTAACTTTACAGTTTCAAAAAAAGGTACAAGTCTTTCTAGTTCAACCAATAAAAAAAGTAAGTAAATAGAATAAATAAATAAATAGAAAACCTCCAAATACAGAACCCTAAACCCACAATTGTTCTAGAGGAAGGCGAACAAACCTTATACAGCATGGTCCAATTACCTTCAATGGGGAAAACTTAAACTTATTCCTGATCCCCTTTGGTGTCATTTCTAACTTGAAATATGGGTTTGATAAACCATTGCACTAATATTGTGCGATGTAAAAAATGTGCAACTACCATCATTTTATTCTTCATGGCCTCTGCCTTCAAAAACGTAATAATGTTGTGGGTTTTACCGAATCTCCAAGCCCAAAATTTGCATATTAACATGTGTGAGAGGGGTTAAAAGGATGGGCTACCAGATACAGGGGCGGGCTGACAACTCATGGGGCCCCGGGCAATAGGGGATCATGGGGCCCCTGTGTCCTTGCCCAAACTCAAAAAAGCCTATGAAAAAGGTACGAGGGGCATCTCATGGGGCCCCCTACTGACCCCGGGCCCTCGGGCAGTGCCCAAGTTTCCAAATGGTCAGTCCGCCCCTGACCAGATGGACCAACAGGGAGTATGAGGGGGCGGAGCCAAACACAACTCTTGCTTTAAGAGTTTGCCTACAACTATGGATCTACACACATTTTTTACTATAGGAGCTTATGTATTTTTTAATCATGGGTTTATTTTCAGTTGGCCTTTGGCAAGTCTACTTTAAAACCAAACTGACTCTGATACATAAGTCCAGGAAAGTGTAGGTGGAATGGTAAATAAATATCATCGTATAATTCCACTAGTGGAGGCCTCATCCCCAATAACTAACCAAATATAGAAATGCATATAATTGGGACTCTAATTATGCATCCAGCAGGGAATATGTAAGGCAAGACCAAATATATTTAAAAATCCAACAATATTTTATTACAGAAGTTCATTCATAAAATTGCCGATAGGCATATGGAAAGATAACAATAAAATACGATACAACAGGCATAACCGAAGATAGAGAGAGGTCAATGGTCCATGTGCTTCACAGAGCAACCCGCTTCATCAGGACCTTCATGCCTCAAAGGTATTTTTGGTGATGACTATCATGCTGCAGAAAAACAAACAAGAAGATGTTCCTAGATTTAAAAATAAATAAATATATATATATATTATTTATTATTTTTTTACAAGAATGTACTGGTTTATAATAACATTCTCTAAAAAAAAAATATCCGTCCATAAAGGGGAAGGAAAAAGAAGGAAAAAAGGAAAGGGAAAGGAGAAAGAAGGAAAAAAGGAAAGGGAAAGGAAAAAGAAGGAAAAAGGAAAGGGAAAGGAAAAAGAAGGAAAAAGGAAAGGGAAAGGAAAAAGGAAAGGGAAAGGAAAGGGAAAGGAAAGGAAAAAGAAAGGAAAAATGAAAGGGAAAGGAAAAAAGAAAGGAAAAAGGAGAGGAAAGGATGAGGAAAGGAATGGATGAGGAAAGGAAAGGAAAGGAAAAAGCAAGGGAAAGGAAATGAAAGGAAAGGATGAGGAAAGGAGAAGAGAGGAGAGGAAAGGAAAGGAAAGGAGAGGAGAGGAAAGGATGAGGAAAGGAATGGATGAGGAAAGGAAAGGAAAGGAGAGGAAAGGAATGGATGAGGAAAGGAAAAAGCAAGGGAAAGGAAAGGATGAGGAAAGAAGAGGAGAGGAAAGGAAAGGGAAGGAAAGGAAAGGAAAGGAAAGGATGAGGAAAGGAAAGGAAAGGAAAGGAAAGGAAAGGAAAGGAAAAAGAAAGGGAAAGGAAAGGAAAAAGCAAGGGAAATGAAAGGAAAGGAAAAGAAAGGAAAGGGAAGGTAAAGAAAGGAAAAAAGCAAGGGAAATGAAAGGAAAAGGAGAGGAAAGGAAAGGAAAGGGAAGGGAAGGAAAGGGAAGGAAAAAAGCAAGGGAAAGGATGAAGAAAGGAAAGGAAAAAGCAAGGGAAAGGATGAAGAAAGGGAAAGGAAGAGGAAAGGGAAAGGTAGAGGAGAGGAAAAGGAAAGGAAAGGGAAAGGAAGAAGTTGGTTTGTGGTAGGTCTACTTTAAAACCAAATTGACTTCCTAGACATTGTCATCAGTTCACAGATGAGGGTTGGACAGCCAGCAGACCCCACAAATATTCTGATAACGGAATCCGTCACGTCTGCATAAGACACACAAATGTGCACATCTTGTTTGGTACAACAACATTTCCAGACTAATAAATGTGCCGCTGTGTTATTTACTGGCGACAAAGCTGCATAAATATATAATACGTCGTTTCCTATGTTTTTGTTTTTTTTTCCAGGGGCAGTTGTGGACGGAGTACAGGGTTGTGCATGAATTATCGCAGTGCAGCCGGGGATTATGAGTTGTGTTCAGAGCCTGCAGCCCAGTCACCAACAGGTTCAATATGTCAAAGCTCCAGACAGCCCGGATTGTACATGTCAGGGCTCTGCGCACAGGAGAAGTCTGTACAGCACTTGTATACCGCTGGGATAACATTGCAGAGGTTCTGTTAGGTCAGCTGTCTAGAAAATAATACTGCAGCAGAGAAAGCTACATATACTTGATGCCTATACTGTATATACTATATATATCATACATACATTCCCATAGATCTGTAAAGTCATGTAAGTGTATTGTTATATATGCTGTAGCTGAGCTGTATGTATTAAGTATTTGATATACTATTAATGTAGCGATTTATACAATATCTTCAAGCTGCGTTCACACTGTTGCAGTGAATTAACGTATATTTGAACCCTCACCTTGTAACACAACCTATTCAGTTTAAAATAGAAATGAAAGGTAAAACGTTTGTGTATGGATATACAAAAAAACATTTTAAATCCCTTTTTTTATAAGTGATCACATTCCCTCTGCACTGCATAAGAGTGGGAGGAGGAGAAACAGCATTGCACTGATCTTCCCAGTGAAAGGCTGTGTGGGGGTGATCGTGTCAGGACAAGTCTGATCATTGGAGAGCAACACAGCTAGAGAACTGACCACGCTATATGTTCTCCTGCTTAGTGTGGCCATGTTTCAATGGGAGGTCAGAGGGACTGGCAGAAACACCAGAGATTTCACTCAAAGGAAGCAATATAAACAGAACAGGATACGTTTTCATACAGGTACATGGTACAGCAGGCACATATCAGGAATAGGAAATGTTGGATTTACATTAATTTTACATATTCTTTAATGCTGCTGCACATTATGTGGCACGCTAACATGCGTTGTGTTGGGGGGGACCATGATCAGGGCCAGGACAAGGGGGGGTGAATGGTGATTTGGCCGCTCCTCTTTAACAGGAGCAACTGCAATATCACTCCTGTCAGAAGGAGGGAGCAGTGGCTGGCTTCTGCTGGAGAGAGGATTCAGCTTTCTCCTCCCGTCTGCAGGGGGTGGAAGGGGGCCACACCGAGACTGAGAACTCCCCTCAGTCTAAGCAGGGGAGAAGAAAGAGAAGCTGCCATTATTTCAGGTGGGAAGAGCATTTGTTATCTGTGAATACAAGGGGAAAGGGGGGCACAACGCTGATTTAAGGGGGCACTGTGCTGGGGGAACCTGATGTATATGGTCACTGTGATGGGGAAGCCTGATGTATGGGGGCACTATTATGGGGAAGCCTAATGTATGGGGGCACTGTGATGGGGGAACCTGATGCATAGGGTCACTGTGATGGGGGAGCCTGATGTATAGGGTCACTGTGATGGGGGAACCTGATGTATATGGTCACTGTGATGGGGGAACCTGATGTATATGGTCACTGTGATGGGGAAGCCTGATGTATGAGGGCATTGTGATGGGGAAGCCTCATGTATGGGGACACTGTGATGGGGGAGCCTGATGTATATGGTCACTGTGATGGGGGAACCTGATGTATATGGTCACTGTGATGGGGAAGCCTGATGTATGAGGGCACTGTGATGGGGAAGCCTGATGTATGGGGGCACTATTATGGGGAAGCCTGATATATGGGGGCACTGTGATGGGGGAACCTGATGCATGGGGGCACTGTGATGGGGAAACCTGAAGTATGGGGGCACTGTGATGGGGGAACCTGATATATGGGGGCACTGTGATGGGGGAGCCTGATGTATGGTGGCAATGTGATGGGGGAGTCTGATGTATGGGGGCACTGTGATGGGGGAGCCTGATGTATGGTGGCAATGTGATGGGGGAGTCTGATGTATGGTGGCACTGTGATGGGGGAACCTGATGTATATGGTCACTGTGATGGGGGAGCCTGATGTATATGGTCACTGTGATGGGGGAGCCTGATGTATATGGTCACTGTGATGGGGGAACCTGATGTATATGGTCACTGTGATGGGGAAGCCTGATGTATGGGGGCACTGTGATGGGGAAGCCTGATGTATGGGGGCACTGTGATGGGGAAGCCTGATGTATGGGGACACTGTGATGTGGAAGCCTGATGTATGGGGACACTGTGATGGGGGAACCTGATGTATGGGGACACTATAATGGGGGAACCTGAAGTATGGGGGCACTGTGATGGGGGAACCTGATGTATGGGAGCACTGTGATGGGGGAACCTGATGTATGGGGGCACTGTGATGGGGGAACCTGATGTATGGTGGCAATGTGATGGGGGAGTCTGATGTATGGTGGCACTGTGATGGGGGAGCCTGATGTATAGGGACACTGTGATGGGGGAGTCTGACTTATGGGGGCACTGTGATGGGGGGAACCTGATGTATGGGGGCACTGTGATGGGGAGCCTGATGTATATGGTCACTGTGATGTGGACATCTGATGTAAGGGGACACTGTGATGTGGACACCTGATGTAAGGGGACACTGTGATGTGGACACCTGATGTATGGGGGCACTGTGATGGGAGAGCCTGATGTATGGGGGCACTGTGATGGGGGTGTCTGATGTATGGGGACACTGTGATGTGGACACCTGATGTATGGGGACACTGTGATGTGGACACCTGATGTATGGGGGCACTGTGATGGGAGAGCCTGATGTATGGAGGCACTGTGATGGGAGAGCCTGATGTATGGGGGCACTGTGATGGGAGAGCCTGATGTATGGAGGCACTGTGATGGGGGAGCCTGACGTATGGGGGCACTGTGATAGGGGAGCCTGATGATTGGGGACACTGTGGTAGGGAATCTGACGTATGGGGGCACTGTGATGGGGGGTCTGATGAATGAGGGCACTGTGATGGGGGGTCTGATGAATGAGGGCACTGTGATGGGGGAGCCTGATGTATAGGGACACCGTGATGGGGGAGCCTGATGTATGGGTGCACCGTGATGGGGGAGCCTGATGTATGGGTGCACTGTGATGGGGGAGCCTGATGTATGGGTGCACTATGATGGGGGAGCCTGACATATGGGGGCACTGTGATGGGAAAGCCTGACGTATGGGGGCACTGTGATGGGAAAGCCTGATGTATGGGGGCACTGTGATAGGGAACCTGACGTATGGGGGCAGTGTGATGGGGGAGCCTGATTTATAAGGACACTGTGATGGGGGAGCCTGATGTATAGGGACACTGTGATGGGGGAGCCTGATGTATGAGGGCACTGTGATGGGGGAGCCTGATGTATGGGGGCACTGTGATGGGGGAGCCTGACGTATGGGGGCACTGTGATGGGAAAGCCTGATGTATGGGGGCACTGTGATGGGGGCACCTGATGTACACAGCTAGGGGTCCTAGTGCATTACTTTGCCCAGGGGCCCATGACACTGTTAAGATGATACTGTACAAGGTACCCCACTTTGTCCCACTGCGGCTATTTTTATCGTAATAGAAACTGCAATTTAGAAACACATTAAATTTGGAGAAATAACCTCATCCATGTTCTACACAAAGGTCACACACAGGGCTCTGTTCATAGCTCCAGCCAAATCCTATCTGTGCTGTGACCAATATCAAACCCAAGCGTGGAAGTCACAGGACTCATTCAATGGGAGGCGCCCCCTCGGGAGTACAGAGGTCGGAGTTCAGCCTTCACACTGATTGATTAAATGAGGCTGCAGTAGAGGTCCAAGGTGGATGAAAAATCCATTATTTGCCTTGATGTGCTGCAATCTGATGAGTAGATAGGAAGCTCAGTCATGGCATAACTGTGCTGCTTCTCCCATAGGAAATGCTTAGTCGATAGGACAGACTTCTGTCCTCCCAGGAGCCACCTGCACGCCACATTATCCAAAAAGGAAGGAGAGGGGGAACTACAAGACCCAGCATGTACAGCATGTACACACAGCTGGATATACCGGTAACAATGGCATTCATTCACAAAGCCACATGAGTTATTTTGTATGAGTTTATTGGTTTATCTCGTTACCAGGGGCGGACTGACAACTCATGGGGCCCCCGGGCAATAGGGGATCATGGGGCCCCTGTGTCCTTGCCCAAACTCAAAAAAGCCTATGAAAAAGGTACCAGGGGCATCTCATGGGGCCCCCTACTGACCCCAGGCCCTCGGGGCGGTGCCTGAGTTTCCAAATGGTCAGTCCGCCCCTGCTCATTACATCTTTTGCATCAAAATATTTAATTTGCAAAGCGGATTTGCAAAAATTTGCACATGAAATGAACACTTGACAGTTGGAGGTTTAATTTCACACATGGACTGGTATTTTATCCCAATAGCTGCCAGTTAAAATTGAAAGTAAAAATTTGCTTTAAACAACTATTTCCTGCCTCCACATTGCTGAGCCCACCCCTGAGGATCCCACTGCACCAAAGAAACAAATATATACAGTATATACAGTACTGTGCAAACGTTTTAGGCAGGTGTGAAAAAATGCTGTTTTTAGTTGTTAGCTGTTGTTAATAGTTTTATCAATTAACAAAATGAAAATATACAGTTGTGTTCAAAATAATAGCAGTCAGACATCACTAACCGGATCAATCACTGTTTTTGGTGGAAATGATATTTCTACATGGCAAATAATTTCCTAGCAGGTGTAGCAGAGTAATAGAAATCCAACAGACCCAACAGTCATGACATGCATGCTGCTGATTCTGTGTCATTGAATCACTCATTGAAAGGGGCGTGTTCAATATAATAGCCGTGTGGAGTTCTATTAGTGAGGTCATTCATTCTTTGAAAAACAGGTGGCAATTATTGCCCTTATTTAAGGAAGGAAGGCAGCAAATGTTGGACATGCTGGTTACAGTGCATTTCTCTCTGAAATTCTGAGGAAAATGGGTCGTTCCAGGCGTACCTTGATTAAAAAGTTGATTGGAGAGGGGAAAACATATAATGAAGTGCAGAAAATGATCGGCTGCTCAGCTAAAATGATCGCAAATGCTTTAAAATGGCAACCAAAACCTGAAAGACGTGGAAGAAAGAGAAAAACTACCATTCAAATGGATAGAAGAATAGCCAAAATGGGGCGGACTCAGCCAACAATCAGCTCCAGGAAGATGAAAGAAGGTGTGACGTTCCCTGTGAGGACTGTTACAATTAGAAGACGCCTATGTGAAGCCAAGCTATCTGCAAGAAGCCCCCGCAAAGTCCCACTGTTGGAAAAAAGACGTGTGCTGAAGAGGTTACAATCTGCCAAAGAGCACATTGACTGGCCTAAAGAGAAATGGCGCAACATTTTGTGGACTGATGAAAGTAAGATTGTTCTTTTTGGGTCTAGTGGGCGGAGACAGTTTGTCAGACGGCCCCCAAACACTGAATTCAAGCCACAGTACACTGTGAAGACAGTGAAGCATGGTGGTGCAAGCATCATGATATGGGGATGTTTCTCATACCACGGTGTTGGGCCTATTTATCACATACCAGGGATCATGGATCAGTTTGAATCCATCAGAATACTTGAAGAGGTCATGCTGCCTTATGCTGAAGAGGAAATGCCCTTGAAATGGGTGTTCCAACAAGACAACGACCCCAAACACACCAGTAAACGTGCAACATCTTGGTTCCAGACCAACAAGATGGACGTTATGGAGTGGCCAGCCCAATCCCCGGATCTTCATCCAATAGAAAACTTGTGGGGTGACATCAAAAATGCAGTTTCTGAGGCAAAACCAAGAAATAGAGAAGAACTGTGGAATGTGGTCCAATCATCCTGGGCTGGAATACCTGATCACAGGGGCCAGAAGTTGGGTGACTCCATGCAACACAGATGTACAGCAGTTCTCAGAAACAGTGCGACTACAACCAAATATTCATGAAGTCATTCAAAGGAAAGCAAAATCTTCAAACATTTTTCAGTTTATATAGTGAATGTTTGAGTTTGTAAAGAAGAATACAAACACTGATATTTTTTGAACCGTCTAATATTCACTTTTCTTCCATTTTTTTAGAGGAACAACACAAATTTGATGTATTTTTCTTCATGTTGTGATTTGGAATAGAATGTGTCGTGTTCCCAATGCATTTGTGTGGATGGAAATAAAAGCTATTAGAAGGATTTTCAGCTTTATTCACTTTTTTCAACACACTGCTATTATTTTGAACACAACTGTAAATGAACAGAAGAGAAATCAAAATCAAATCATTAATTGGTGTGACCGCCCTTTGCCTTTAAAACAGCATCAGTTCTTCTAGGTAGACTTGCACACAGGTTTTGAAGGAACTCGGCAGGTAGGTTGTTCTATGTACTTCTTGGAGAGCTAAGCACAGATCTTCGGCTGCCTCAGATCCTTCTGTCTCTTCATATAATCCCAGACAGACTCCATGATGGTGAGATCAGGGCTCTGTGGGGGGCCAAACCATCGCTTCCAGGACTCCTTGTTCTTCTTTTCACTGAAGATAGTTCTTAATGACATCGGCTGTATGTTTGGGGTTTTTGTGCTTCTGCATAATACATTTGGGGCCAATCACAAGCCTCCTTGATGGTACAGCATGATGGATAAGTATCTGCCTGTATTTCTCAGCATTGTGGAAACCATTGATCCTGACCTAATCTCCAGCTCCATTTGCAGAAATGCACCCCCCCCAAATTTGCAAGGAACCTCCACCATGCTTCACAGTTGCCTTCCAACACTCATCCCCCAACAAACTGCCACCTGCTACAGCCAAATATTTCACATTTTGACACCTGCTGCCATTTTTCTGCACCCCAGTTCCTATGCTTTCCTGCATGGTTGGGTCTCTTAGCTGTGTTTCCACATTGGAGGTGTGGCTTTTTGGCTGCAATTCTTCCATGAAGCCTACTTCTGGCCAAACTTCTCTGGACAGTAGACGGGTGTAGCTGGGTCCCACTGATTTCCTCCAGTTCTGTTCTGATGGCACTGCTGGACATCTTCTGATGTCATAGAGCATGCTGTGTCTATCATTTCCCGCATTAAGTTTCTTTGGCCGACCACTGCGTCTATGGTTCTCAGCACTGCGGGTTTCTTTGTACTTCTTCAAAACAGCTTGAACAGCACATCTTGAAACTCCAGTTTGCTTTGAAATCTTTGCCTGGGAGAGACCTTGCAGATGCATTATAAGTACCTTGTGTCTTGTTGCTGTGCTCCGTCTCACCATGGTGTATGACGTGACATGCCACTGGTCTCCACAACCTCACCAGAGTTTGGCTGTTCCTCACCCAGTTTGAAGCCTCCTACACAGCGGTTTATCGGAGATAGGTATGGGGGCGAAGGCAAGAAGTGATTCTCTGAGAAGAAAAGCCTTGGTAATAGCCCAGGCTGTGTTGAATCAACCCCCTGGGGGCGAGCCTATGACAACATGGGCTCAGAGGAAGTGGGATAAACGATGCTCGCTAGTCGTTTAACTAGGTGAGTGAAGATATCTTGTGGCAGAAAAGAAGTATTGCGAGTGACAGCTCTGAATTGAGCACTGTTGCAAATGCTGCTTTTTTTATTTTTACTATTATTTGGGTATTAATTTATTTTTTTTATTTATATAAGTACCTGAAATAAATAAATAATTTTTTATTTTTTTTTGCTGCAGTTCAACATCTCCATTGTAATGTACATTCTTTAAATAAGCCTTAAATTTGCCAATGTTTATGTAATAACTGTATTGTTATTTTATCATAAGCCATTTTTTCTCCCCGAGCTCTCCTCTAAATTAGCTATGATTTCCATACACTGCACTGATGATAGCCAACAGGCTCAAAGCAGCTGTGTGCAGTTTGGGAAAAAAATGACTCCATAAAATGAGGCTGTATCTGTTTAGTAAACCAGATGTAGAGTTGGCCTACAGTCATGAAGGAATAAATTGCATGGCTCCTCCCCCTATCCTAAAATGAAGAATAAACCCCTTATTTTTGGGATTTATTATAGAAGAGAAAGATGTAGATGTATTCTGAGTGGAACTACATTGCATCTGAGAACCACAAACCAAAAACAGGGTTTTATATACACGGCTCAAAAAAAATGAAAACCCATCAGATCTCAATGAGGAAGAATCTCCTGCTGGATCTCTATACTGACATGGATGGGGTGATGTGTGAGGAACGTAAGGACGCCCCATCGTTTGATGGAAATGGAAGTGATCAACCCACAGAGGACTGAATTCAAAGACACCCCGAAAATCAAAGTGAAAAAATGATGCAGCAGGAGAGCCCATTGTGCTGAAATGTCATTGCAGGAACTCAGAATGGTCCTCAGTAGTCTGTGTGGCCCCCACATGCTTGTATGCATGCCTGACAACGTCGGGGGAGGCTCCTAATGAGACCACGGATGGTGTCCTGGGGGATTTCCTCCCAGATCTGGACCAGGACATCACTGAGCTCCTGGACAGTCTGAGGTGCAACCTGGCAGCGTTGGATGAACCGAAACATGACATCCCAGAGGTGTTCTGTTGGATTTAGATCAGGTGAGTGTGGGGGCCATTCAATGGTATCAATTCCTTCATCCTCCAGGAACTGCCTGCATACTCTCATCACATAAGGCTGGACATTGTTATGAGGAGGAACCCAGGACCCACTGCACCAGAGTAGGGTCTGACAATGGATCCAAGGATGTCATCCCGATACCTAATGGCGGTCAGGGTGCCATTGTCTAGCCTGTAGAGGTCTGTGTGTCCCTCCATGGATATGCCTCCCCAGACCATCACTGACCCACCACCAAAACAGTCATGCTGAACCATGTTACAGGCAGCAGATTGTTCTCCATGGCTTCTCCAGACCCTTTCATGTCTGTCACATGTGCTCAGGGTGAACCTGCTCTCATCTGTGAAAAGCACAGGGTGCCAGTGGTGGACCTGACAATTCTGGTGTTCAATGACAAATGCCAATCGAGCTCTATGGTGCCGGGCAGTGAGCACAGGGGCCACTAGAGGACGTCGGGCCCTCAGGCCTCCCTCATGAAGTCTGTTTCTGATTGTTTGGTCAGAGACATTCACACCAGTGGCCTGCTGGAGGTCATTTTGTAGGGCTCTGGCAGTGCTCATCCTGTTCCTCCTTGCACAAAGGAGCAGATACCGGTCCTGCTGATGGGTTAAGGACCTTCTACGGCCCTGTCCAGCTCTCCTAGAGTAACTGCCTGTCTCCTGGAATCTCCTCCATGCTCTTGAGACTGTGCTGGGAGACACAGCAAACCTTCTGGCAATGGCACGTATTGATGTGCCATCCTGGAGGAGTTGGACTGCCTGTGCAACCTCTGTAGGGTCCAGGTATGGCCTCATGCTACCAGTAGTGACACTGACCCTAGCCAGATGCAAAACTAGTGAAAAACAGTCAGAAAAGATGAGTAGGGAAAAAAATGTCAGTGGCCTCCACCTGTAAAAACATTCCTGTTTTGAGGGTCGTCTCATTGTTGCCCATCTAGTACACCTGTTGTTAATTTCATTAACCCAAAAGCAGCTGAAACTGATTAACAACCCCCTCTGCTACCTACCTGACCAGATCAATATCCCAGGCGTTTCATTGACTTCATAGACTCTGATTAAAAAGTGTTCCTTTCATTTTTTTGAGCAGTGTATTTTTAATATTCAAAGCAAACTCCCCCATCTATCCTTGTCTCTATGCTTTATTTTTCTGAGAAATCACTTTGAAAAAACACCCCCCTAGCATTTCTGGCCGTGGCCATCTTGAGTAAGGGTAGATGATTCATATATCATTTACTTCCTTGAATCTATTTGCCCTTAGCTCAGGCATGTAGACAGGAGGGTGTGCTTAGCTAAGAAAACCCTTCCTCCCCTCCTGAAGACTCCTGGGATATATGACATCATTTGCCTAGGCTAGAAACAAGGAAGTAACTGAAGAAATATAAAAAAAAGTAAAAACAAGTAAATATGATATTTTTTCCTATCTATTTACTAACGCTAGCAGCATAAGAATTAAAAATAGTCAATGTTGACTGAAAGATTAAAATTCTGCTTTAAGAAGGCTGTAGTGTGCTAAGCTATTTTAACCACTTCCCGTCCGGTCCATGTAGATAAATGGCTGGACTAGAGCGCTGCCGATGCGGGTGAACGCTTCTAAATGTCCCCCCACATCCATTGCCTGTGCGTGCTCCCTGGGAGCGCACAGCACTGCGATCGGTGCCCGCGGTGTCCGGAGGAACACAGATCGCTGTACGGGACCTCTGTGTGAGGTCCCAATTCATGTGATCACTGATTGGCCAATCAGTGATCATATGAATAGTAGTAAGCAAGATGTCACTTGCTGATATCATTGCTTACTACTAGTGAAATCTGTGAATGATCACATGGTACAGGGCTCACAGAGGTCACATGGTACAGGGCTATTCACAACAGCCTTGTACCATGTGACAAGGTGTGACCAATCACAGCTCACACAGTATTTCTCAATGGCTGCAGCAGGGGCGGACTGACCATTTGGGAACTCGGGCACTGCCCGAGGGCCCGGGGCCAGAAGGGGGCCCCATGAGATGCCCTGGTACCTTTTTCATAGGCTTTTTTGGGTGTGGTTTTAGTGTGGGCAAGGACACAGGGGCCCCAATGGTCCCCTATTTCCCGGGGGCCCCATGAGTTGTCAGTCTGCCCCTGGGCTGCAGTAATGCAGCCTGAGAGAAGGAGAAATTATGGGTGTAAAAGCAATCAGTGTAAAAAAAGAAAAAAAAAATCTTCATCACCCTCCACAAGTGGTATAGTGTCACTATGGTGACACTGTACTGCGAGGGTGACGGCATGTTAAAAAAAAAACATAAATAATAATATTAAAAAAAATAGAATTAAAATTAAAAATTGTTTTTGAAAAATTATAATTTTTGGTTATAAAGTAATTTGGGTTATTTTTTTTTTAATAAAAAGATAACTGAATACATTTTAGCCAAGATTTATGAAGAAAGATTATTTATTTGAAAATTTAAAAAAAAACTGGACTTTTTCATTTATATAGCAAAAAAAAAAAAAAAATCCCAGTGGTGAATAAATACCACCAAAATAAAGTTTTATCTGTCTCAAAAAAAATGCTCAGAATTTCATATGGGTACAGTGTTGCATGACCGCGCAATCTTTAATCCCCTTATCTTTAACAAAGAAAGTGTCCCCGTTGTAATCTCACCATAAAACTTTAATGCCGTTCTATATTTTATCATAACAAGAAAATAATGAAAAAAAAAAAATTTTTAACCGCCCAGCGAAAGTAAAAGGAAATCATTAATCCGCATTTTGATTTTCATTGCCGAACGAAAAAAAAATCAATAGTCATACCCCATGCATAACTCATGCATTTCACCGGCGGTAATACCACGTGGACCCTCCTGCTCACAGGACGCAAGTCGCCTCCGAGCTTCAACCCGCCCACGCCAAAAGACGAGACGTTTACTAAATATTTATCGAGCGCCCGTCGGGAGCACGTTAAAGACCGTTTCAGTAATGTGAATTTAAGTCCGTGTCGCTTCTATAAAATCTCAATTTGCTTCTTTTGAAGCCTTCGTGCCGGAGAGTAAACCGCCGACTGCGCAGATCTGAGGCTGGGATAACTCATTTCGAGTTAACTAAATAGAATGACACTGTTTGCGCTCTCCTCGGCTGTGTGACGATTTGTAAAATATAGGACTTCGGTGGGGAAAAAAAAAATAAAAAATTCGGTATGCGGCACCTGTTTCCTCCGCCTTGTGTAAAGATTGAAAAGAAGACACCCGATTTTATCAATTAACTAGTTGCCGACCGCAGATAGCCGATTGACGGCTAAACTGCGGCCAGCCAGTTCTGAGTGGACGTCATATGACGTCCTCCCAGAACGCGCTCTCCTGCGCGCCCCAGGGGACACAGCTGATCACGTGATGTGGTAAAAGGCCAATCACAGCGGCCTTTTACAACGTGATCAGCGGTGTCCAATGACACGCTGATCAGAGGGAAATGCAAGTGTCGGTTCTCGGCTGCACTTTCCTCACGCTGTCAGATCGTGAGGAAAGTACTGCCGAGAACCGGCAGTTGTCAGAGCGGGGATCGGCACCGATCATCAGGGCACTGATGATCAGTGCCCTGATGATCGGTGCCCAGCAGTGCCACCCCCAAGTTCCGCCCACCTGTGCCCAGCAGTGCGCCCACTAGCTCCGCCCACCTGTGCCCAGCAGTGCACCCACCTGTGCCCAGCAGTGCACCCACCTGAGCCACTCTGCAGTGTCACACACCTGTGCCCAGAAGTGCCACGTACCTGTGCCCAGCAGTGCCACCCACCTGTGCCAATCCACCTGTGCCCACCAGTGCCACCCACCTGTGCCCACCCACCAGTGCTGCCCACCAGTGCCACCCACCAGTGCAGCCCAGCAGTGCTGCCAGTCAGTGCCACCAGTCAGTGCCCAGGGGTTGTGCCAGTCAGTGCCCAGCAGTGATGCCAGTCAGTGCCGTCTATCAGTACCCATCATCAGTGTCACCTATCAGTGCCGCCTATCAGTGCTGCATATTAGTGCCGCCTATCCGTGACACCTCATTAGTGCTGTCTATCAGTGCCGCCTATCCGTGCCACCTCATTAGTACTGCCTATCAGTGCCCTTTAGTGCTGCCTATCAGTGCCCATCAGTGCCGCCTATCAGTGCCCATCAGTGCTGCCTCATCAACGCACATCAGTGAAGGAGAAAAAATACCTGTTTGAAAAATTTTATAATAGAAACAAAGAAACTTTTTTTTTTTTTCAAATTTTTGCACTTTTTTTATTTATAGCGCAAAAAGTAAAGCGCCCAGTGGCGATTAAATACCACCAAAAGAAAGCTCTATTTGTGAGAAAAAAATGATCAAAATTTCATATGGGTACAATGTTGCATGACCGCGCAATTGTCAATCAAAGTGCGGCAGCGCTGAAAGCTGAAAATTGGCCTGGTAAATAAGGGGGTATAAGTGCCTGGTAGGCAAGTGGTTAAAAGAGATCCGAGGAATCCGCTCCGTGCAGATGTTGGTTTTTATTTTTCCAATAAATTATTTGTAGCCTTCAGATAATAGTCTGAAAGTGTTTGAAGGCTGTTTTTTTTTTTTTTGTTTAACCCCTTCACACCTAAGGGTAAAACAAATCTAAATGCCTAAGCACAATTTTGCAACGCTGACCTGTGTTAGTAAAACCGTCCATATCATCACAACTACTTTGTACATCCAGGTGGATTATAGATTATAAATTGGGATTTATTTGGTGGTAAATGGTAATGGATATCTCCTGATTGTTTCTTTATTATCAAAGGAAAACGGGTCAAAAATAATTAAAAAAATCATTTTTTTTATTTAGCTGTGTGTTTATTTTTACTGCCATAACCTACAACCAAAGAACAACCCAGGGGCGGATTGACCATTTGGAAACTCGTTCACTGCCTAGGGCCCGGGGTCAGTAGGGGGCCCCATGAGATGCCCCTGGTACTTTTTTCATAGGCTATTTTGAGTTTGGGCAAGGACACAGGGGCCCCATGATCCCCTATTGCCTGGGGGCCCCATGAGTTGTCAGTCCGCCCCTGGAACAACCCAAAATAAATTCTCCAGCTCTTGACGATCGCAGCGATACCATAGATGTGTATGTTGTTTGTTGTTTGTACCCGGAGTACAGCCCAGAAACAATAGTGCGCATTTTGTTTTTGTTTTTTTACCTAAAACACACTGACATTGACACTAACTGACACTGATACCAATTTTTTTTTAAATCATGACCTTTTGACCTTGACCTTTGACCCTTTGACCCTGACCTTGACCCAAACACTAACCCTGGCACTGAACTAGATCAAACCCTGATCTAGGTAATATTTATTTTTTTTTAATGTTTATTTATTTATCTTTTCTTTTTTTCTTTTTTTCTCTCTATGCCAGGAGTAAGAGAGATACAATGTATCTCTCTCCTCCATTCATAGAGAGAAAAAACCAAGGGGGCCGTGCTGTACAGTGACTGATCACTGTGATAGCCAATCAGAAGCTATCACAGCGATCATGTGACCCAGAATCGGGAGTCCCAGGTCCCGATCGTTAGAATGGGACCCGGGGCTCTCAGTGACACCGTGGTCTTTGTGCTGGGAGCGCGCCACACTGCGCGCACAAAGACAGGTACACAAATATGCGGCCCCCAGGGAAAAAAGCCCAGTTCTGTGAGGCCGCATATTTGTGTGACGTCGGCGTCAAGGGCAGGGGCGGACTGACCATTTGTGCACTCGGGTACTGCCCGAGGGCCCAGGTTCAGTAGGGGGCCCCATGAGATGCCCCTAGTACCTTTCATAGGCATTTTTGGGTGTGGTTTGAATGTGGGTGAGGACACAGGGGCCCCATGATCCCCTATTGCCTGGGGGCCCCATGAGTTGTCAATCCGCCCCTGGTCAAGGGGTTAATGATACAGCTGAATTCTCAGAATCTAAAGTGAAATTCCTCTCTCCCACCCTGCACTTTAGCTCCAATGTTCTCCAATGTAGGCGTTCATGAACACAAAAACAAAAAACAGAACAGACAGAAGACCTCAGGTCTACTTACAGTATAACTCTACTGCTGGTTTTAGAGGACATCTTGTTTTTTTTTTTTCATTCATGTTAAGTAATGCGTCAGTGTAACATTTCCAGGTATTTATTGCCTCCCACAGAGATCGCAGTCCTCCCCCTGACAATACATTCATCTGCTCTTCTTTCTGGAAAGAAAGAACCATATTTGTTCAGGCATCATCCAGGGTCACCATTCGCTTCCTGGATCGAGAGATGACACAATCAAGTAAATCATGTGCAGTTCTTGGATGTGCTCACAAATGTCTGACACAGATCAGCCCAATCACTTTGTGACTTGCTACAAAACTACACTGCTAAAAAAAAATGAAAGGAAGACTTTTTAATCAGAGTCCATGAAACTCCTGGGATATTGATCTGGTCAGGTAAGTAGCAGAGGGGGTTGTTCATCAGTTTCAGCTGCTTTGGTGTTATTGAAATTAACAACAGGTGCACTAGATGGGCAACAATGAGATGACCCCCAAAACAGGAATGGTTTTACAGGTGGAGGCCACTGACATTTTTTTCCCTACTCATCTTTTCTGACTGTTTTTCACCAGTTTTGCATTTGGCTAGGGTCAGTGTCACTACAGGTAGCATGAGGCCATACCTGGACCCTACAGAGGTTACACAGGCAGTCCAACTCCTCCAGGATGGCACATCAATACATGCCATTGCCAGAAGGTTTGCTGTGTCTCCCAGCACAGTCTCAAGAGCATGGAGGAGATTCCAGGAGACAGGCAGTTACTCTAGGAGAGCTGGACAGGGCAGTAGAAGGTCCTTAACCCATCAGCAGGACCGGTATCTGCTCCTTTGTGCAAGGAGGAACAGGATGAGCCCTGCCAGAGCCCTACAAAATGACCTCCAGCAGGCCACTGCTGTGAATGTCTCTGACCAAACAATCACATATAGACATCATGAGGGTGACCTGAGGGCCCGACGTCCTCTAGTGGGCCCTGTACTCACTGCCCAGCACCATAGAGCTTGATTGGCATTTGCCATTGAACACCAGAATTGGCAGGTCCACCACTGGCGCCCTGTGCTTTTCACAGATGAGAGCAGGTTCACCCTGAGCACATGTGACAGACATGAAAGGGTCTGGAGAAGCCGTGGAGAATGTTCTGCTGCCTGTAACATGGTTCAGCATGACCGTTGTGGTGGTGGATCAGTGATGGTGTGGGGAGACATATCCATGGAGGGACGCACAGACCTCTACAGGCTAGACGATGGCACCTTGACTGCCATTAGGTATTGGGATGACATCCTTGGACCCATTGTCAGACCCTACGTTGGTGCAGTGGGTCTTGGGTTTCTCCTGGTGCAGTGGGTCTTGAGTTCCTCCTGGTGCAGGGGGTCCTGGGTTCCTCCTGGTACACGACAATGCCCGGCCTCATGTGGTGAGAGTATGCAGGCAGTTCCTTGAGGATGAAGGCCCATGCTGGCCTGACCTAAATCCAATAGAACCCCTCTGGGATGTCATATTTTGGTCCATCTGACGCCGCCAGGTTGCACCTCTGACTGTCCAGGAGCTCAGTGATGTCCTGGTCCAGATCTGGGAGGAAATCCCCCAGGACACCATCCGTGGTCTCATTAGGACCCTCCCCCGATGTTGTCAGGCATGCATACAAGCATGTGGGGGCCATACAAACTACTGAGGACCATTCTGAGTTGCTGCAAAGACATTTCAGCAAAATGAACTCACCTGCTGCATCATTTTTTCACTTTGATTTTCGGGGTGTCTTTGGGTGTCCTCTGTAGGTCGATCATTTCCATCAAACGATGGGTGTCCTTACGCTACTAACACATCACCCCATCCAGATCAGTATAGAGATCCAGCAGGAGATTTGTCCCCATTGAGATCTGAAGGGTTTTCAAAGCGTTCCTTTCATTTTTTTGAGCCGTGTATATTTCATGGTAGATAAAAAGAGAATTTAACATTGTCAGTTATCCCAATCCGTAAAAAATCTGGAGTCTGTCTGAACCTCTGCAGTCTTTTAGGGGGGAGAAATATTTCACCATGTAGCCGGAGTAGAGAACCTTAGCTGAAGGTTAGATGAAGGCAAATTTATTTCTATTATTTAAGATTTTGACAAATGCCGTAAAAAACAAGTCCTTGTGAATAAACCGCGGGATTCTGAAGTCATAAAGGAAAATCCATTTTATGGCAGTAAAATATTTTCAGTTACTTCTTTAATACCTAATCAGATTTTTAGCAGACGTAAGTGCCATGCTTAGAGGATATTATTCCTGGTCTGAAAAAAAGTCTTCGTAGAAAATTGATCCTGGTGTTCTTTTCATTAAAGGAACTCCAATAAGAGATGCTGGGACCTGAACTAGACATAAAACATGATGACTGTAGAACATTTGGAAGACCGAGGCCCTTTCTGGAAAAAGAAGCATGACCATTCTGTTAGCAGGTGCAGTTAGCTAGCCTTCCATTAGATAGCGCTGTTCCCAATAGAGTCTGGTATAGGGAAATGGGTAATTGGGTGTTAGGCCCCTTTTAGAGAAAACCTTCCTCTAGTGGGTTTTATAGGTGGAGTCAGTGCTCTTATAAATGCCAGGATGGGAGAGGCCTTGTGAGATGGGGCATGGGTGCCAACCACCACAGAACTATTTGGATGTAGTCTGTAACGGAACCGACCCAGACTGCACTTGGGTACTTCCGTTAGACTACCACTTTCCCGTCCGAACACCGACAACAGACACCACAGCTGACCATACAATACTAGAGAACACCAGTCTTGAAGTAAACCAGGAAGTAGAATAGTTTATTTTAACCCAGATACAAGATATATACATTCAGGGGAACAATCCCCCCTCCCTGTATAATGACACAGGGCGGGGCAATCTACATTTAGTAACAAGAGGCACACCAACAGACAGTCCCATCAGGAGGGAGGGCTGCTGGAGACACCCCCCACCAAGCCAATACACATAAACTCATACATCCCATAATAGTTTGCTCCCAAGCCAGACAAACAATAGAACAATGGGATGCAACCACATAACATCAACCAATCAACAACCCCCCACCCCAATATTAGGACAGATCACCTTGTACCCCTAACAGGCACAGGGTGATTGACACATAAGAGGGATATGAGGAGCTGAGACAGGGGTCTCCCCACCTCTCCAAAGTGAGCTGAGTTCCATGGGCCCCCCATCCAAAGTGACTCCCGTCACATAGTCATCTACTGCAAAGGGCCTTTACCAGGTCTAAGCCCCAGTTCACACCAATGCGATCTGTCATGCGATTTGACAGTTCAAGTCACACCCTATTTGTGCCTATGTAACTGTGCAACTCCGACTTGCACCAATTTTGAAAAAGGTTCCTGCGCTATTTTTGCCAATTTCATGTGCGACTTGCATTGGCATCTGTACATGAAGTTTCACAGATGTCGGCAAACTGCGCATGAAATGGCACTGACCAGCGGCTTTGAACCTGTACTACTTCAGCAGTCTGGTCTGGTCACGTGATCTCTCCAGCAGCCAGCTTCAGGGGAGAGAAGGGACAGTCAACAATGGATAAAAAAGCCTGGGCAGTGATGTCACCCATAGGCTAACTATGGGGAATTCATTGTCCTCTGTCCATCCTCTACACCGAAGCCAGCGCCGGGAGCCAGTCACATGACTTTAAAAAGTGGTCAAAATATTTACCAAGTGATTATAGACCTGTTAGTAGTGTAACTTCTATAGTTGGCAAGATACTGGAGAGTTTAATAAAAGACCACATAGAGGAATTCTGGATGGAAAAAATAATTTAAGCGACAGCATGGATTCATGAAAGACAGAAGTTGTCAAACAAACCTGATTTCTTTTTATGAGGAGGTGAGCAAAATCTTGGACAGAAGGGTGGCTGCGGACATGGTATACTTGGACAGAGGGGTGGCGGTGGACGTGGTATACTTGGACAGAGGGGTGGCGGTGGATGTGGTATACTTGGACAGAGGGGTGGCGGTGGACGTGGTATACTTGGACAGAGGGGTGGCGGTGGACGTGGTATACTTGGACAGAGGGGTGGCGGTGGACGTAGTATACTTGGACAGAGGGGTGGCTGTGGATGTGGTATACTTGGACAGAGGGGTGGCGGCGGACGTGGTATACTTGAACAGAGGGGTGGCTGTGGACGTGGTATACTTGGACAGAGGGGTGGCTGTGAATGTGGTATACATGGACAGATGGGTGGCGGTGGACGTGGTATACTTGGACAGAGGGGTGGCGGTGGACGTGGTATACTTGGACAGAGGGGTGGCGGTGGATGTGGCATACATGGACAGAGGGGTGGCGGTGGACGTGGTATACTTGGACAGAGGGGTGGCTGTGGACGTGGTATACTTGGACAGAGGAGTGGCTGTGGTATACTTGGACAGAGGGGTGACTGTGGACGTGGTATACTTGGACAGAGGGGTGGCTGTGGATGTTGTATACATGGACAGAGGGGTGGCGGTGGACGTGGTATACTTGGACAGAGGGGTGGCGGTGGACGTGGTATACTTGGACAGAGGGGTGGCGGTGGACGTGGTATACTTGGACAGAGGGGTGGCGGTGGACGAGGTATACTTGGACAGAGGGGTGGCGGTGGACGTGGTATACTTGGATTTTGCAAAAGTGTCTGACACAGTTCCCCACACATGGCTAATGTGTAAGGTAAAGTCTACAGGCTGGAAAAATCCGAATGTAAATGGATAGAAAACTGGCTAAAAGATCGTATTCAGAGAGTAGTGGTCTAGGGGTGTTAGTGGTGTACCCCAAGGTTCAGTGTAATTAGTGACGTACCCCAAGGTTAAGTGTAATTAGTGGTGTACCCCAGGGTTCAGTGTTATTAGTGGTGTACCCCAAGGTTCAGTGTTATTAGTGGTGTACCACAGGGTTCAGTGTTATTAGTGGGGTACCCCAAGGTTCAGTGTTATTAGTGGGGTACCCCAGGGTTCAGTGTTATTAGTGGGGTACCCCAAGGTTCAGTGTTATTAGTGGGGTACCCCAGGGTTCAGTGTTATTAGTGGTTTACTCCAAGGTTCAGTGTTATTAGTGGGGTACCCCAAGGTTCAGTGTTATTAGTGGTTTACCCCAAGGTTCAGTGTTATTAGTGGGGTACCCCAGGGTTCAGTGTTATTAGTGGTGTACCCCAAGGTTCAGTGTTATTAGTGGGGTACCCCAGGGTTCAGTATTAGTGGGGTACCCCACGGTTCAGTGTTATTAGTGGTGTACCCCAAGGTTCAGTGTTATTAGTGGTGTACCCCAGAGTTCAGTGGTATTAGTGGTGTACCCCAAGGTTCAGTGTTGGGACCCTTACTTTTTAATATATTTATAAACAATATGGGGTGTGAGATTATAAGTCTTTGCAGATGACATCAACCTGTGCCGTGGAATAATGTCCTTACAGGGTGTCTCCAACTTACAAGCCGACCTCAATGCTCTGTGTAATTGGGGGACTATGGAGCCAATGAGGTTTAATGTTGATAAATGTAAGTTTCTGCAGTTGGGGTCTAAGAATATGCATGCATCATACATACTAGGGGGAGGTACAACTAGGGGGTCAATGGTGGGGAAGGATCTGGGGGGGTCAATGGTGGAGAAGGATCTGGGGGGGTCATTGGTGGAGAAGGATCTGGGGGGGGGCTCATTGGTGGAGAGGGATCTGGGGGGGTCATTGGTGGAGAAGGATCTGGGGGAATCAATGGGGGAGAAGGATCTGGGGGGGTCAATGGTGGAGAAAGATCTGGGGGAATCAGTGGTGGAAAAGGATCTGGGGGGGTCATTGGTGGAGAAGGATCTGGGGGTTTTAGTAGATCACAAGCTTAATAATGGCAGCAATGCCAAGCTGCGGGTTCTAAAGCGAGCAAAATCCTCTCTTGTATTAGGAGAGGTATAGACTACAGAGAGAGAGATATCATTTCCCCCTCCCTATACAATTCATTAGTAAGACCTCATCTGGAATATGCAGTTCAGTTTTGGGCTCCAATTCACAAAAAGAACATTGGGGAACTGGAGAAAGTACAGAGAAGGGCAACCAAACAGATAAGAGGCATGGAGGAGCTCAGCTATGAGGAAAGATTAGAGGAACTGAATTTATTCTCTCTTGAGAAGAGGAGATTAAGGGGGATATGATCTCCATGTATAATATATAAGGGGGATATGATCTCCATGTATAATACATAAGAGGGGGATATGATCTCCATGTATAATACATAAGGGGGGATATGATCTCCATGTATAATACATAAGGGGGGATATGATCTCCATGTATAATACATAAGGGGGATATGATCTCCATGTATAATACATAAGGGGGGATATGATCTCCATGTATAATACATAAGAGGGGGATATGATCTCCATGTATAATACATAAGAGGGGGATATGATCTCTATGTATAATACATAAGGGGGGGATATGATCTCCATGTATAATACATAAGGGGGGATATGATCTCCATGTATAATACATAAGGGGGGGATATGATCTCCATGTATAATACATAAGGGGGGATATGATCTCCATGTATAATACATAAGGGGGATGTGATCTCCATGTATAATACATAAGGGGGGATATGATCTCCATGTATAATACATAAGGGGGGATATGATCTCCATGTATACTACATAAGGGGGGATATGATCTCCATGTATAATAGATAAGGGGGGATATGATCTCCATGTATAATACATAAGGGGGGATATGATCTCCATGTATAATACATAAGGGGGGATATGATCTCCATGTATACTACATAAGGGGGGATATGATCTCCATGTATACTACATAAGGGGGGATATGATCTCCATGTATAATACATAAGGGGGGATACGATCTCCATGTATAATACATAAGGGGGGGGTATGATCTCCATGTATAATACATAAGGGGGGATACGATCTCCATGTATAATACATAAGGGGGGATACGATCTCCATGTATAATACATAAGGGGGGATACGATCTCCATGTATAATACATAAGGGGGGATACGATCTCCATGTATAATACATAAGGGGGATACGATCTCCATGTATAATACATAAGGGGGATACGATCTCCATGTATAATACATAAGGGGGGATACGATCTCCATGTATAATATATAAGGGGGATATGATCTCCATGTATAATACATAAGGGGGGATATGATCTCCATATATAATACATAAGGGGGGGATATGATCACCATGTATAATACATAAGGGGGGATATGATCACCATGTATAATACATAAGGGGGGATATGATCTCCATGTATAATACATAAGGGGGGATATGATCTCCATGTATAATACATAAGGGGGATATGATCTCCATGTATAATACATAAGGGGGGGATATGATCTCCATGTATAATACATAAGGGGGGGATATGATCTCCATGTATAATACATAAGGGGGATATGATCTCCATGTATAATACATAAGGGGGGATATGATCTCCATGTATAATACATAAGGGGGGATACGATCTCCATGTATAATACATAAGGGGGGGGTATGATCTCCATGTATAATGCATAAGGGGGGGATATGATCTCCATGTATAATGCATAAGGGGGGATATGATCTCCATGTATAATACATAAGGGGGATATGATCTCCATGTATAATACATAAGGGGGGGATATGATCTCCATGTATAATACATAAGGGGGGATATGATCTCCATGTATAATACATAAGGGGGGGATATGATCTCCATGTATAATACATAAGGGGGGATATGATCTCCATGTATAATACATAAGGGGGATATGATCTCCATGTATAATGCATAAGGGGGGGATATGATCTCCATGTATAATGCATAAGGGGGGGATATGATCTCCATGTATAATACATAAGGGGGGGATATGATCACCATGTATAATACATAAGGGGGGGATATGATCTCCATGTATAATGCATATGGGGGGGATATGATCTCCATGTATAATGCATAAGGGGGATCTGTAACTCTGCGACTGGAACAAAGCACCGTCAGATTAGGTAAGTGCACTGCAATTGTACCTGTTTTTATTATTCCGTTCAGAAAGAATAGGGAGTGTCTTGTTAAGAAGGGAGACTAGCGAGTGTTTTGTTAATAAAAAGATGTTCCATAAACCACTGCAGAGCCATTTTAGCTTCCTGAAGTTCTTCAATGAAGGTTTCCTCCATTCTCCCTCAGATACACATATTCTTGTACCTGTATGGATCATTTCTTAAAGTTGTGATATATCTGAATTGCATTTCAATGTATTTAATGTGATTTGTAGGTAGCTCTTTGAAAGAAATCTGTTTGTATGTATGAGAGACATGCCTACGAGCATATTGTAACTTCAATTTATGTAATTGTATTGCAGTTTTACGAAACTACTCACAGAAGTAAATTCAGTTTTGGAATGAAATGCAACGCTGCTTCTGTCAGTTTTGTTAGCTAGCTGTCCGTTAGCAGGATAGCATAACCAGGGATGTCGTGAGCAGGCCTACGTTCAGGAATTTGACACTTTATGGCGACGGGCTACATCTACCAGCAGGTGGGTAGATCTCCTATCCAAGAAGATACTTGGAGGGGACTTGCACAGTTTGGTGCCAACCAGGGGCGGACTGACCATTCAAGCACTCGGGCACTGCCCTAAGGCCTGGGGTCATTAGGGGGCCCCATGAGATGCCCCTGGTACCTTTCATTGGCTTTTTCATAGGCTTTTTTTTGAGTGTGGGCGAGGACACAGGGGCCCCATGATCCCCTATTGCCCGGTGGCCCCATGAGTTGTCAGTCCGCTCCTGGTGCCAACACACATCTAGTCTTGAGCCCCCTTACAGTTTGGTGTTTCCGTTTGGTGCATCAGTCTCATATGTTGCAATTTAAATTGTATCTACTATGCCTGGCCATTACTATTTGTATTTCATGTCTGCTTTTATTTATTTATTTATTTTTTCACTTAAAAAAAAAATCTACCTTAGATATATCTCCAGCCAATCCAAAAAAAAAAACAACTAAATAAATACATATTTGAAAAAAAGTAAGGAAACATAAAAATAAATAATGATATATTTACTATTTATATTTCATGTCTGCTTCAGAAAAATGGAAGGGAAGGGGAAAAAGGAGAGGTTCAGGAGCTCACGGTGGACTGTACAAGGAAGTAGAAAAATACAAGAAACTATTGCATTCAAAATCGATTACAAGGGCAATAAATAGTGGACATGTATGGACTAGTTATGGAAAATAAGGACATTGTTAAGTGTCACCTCAAAGCAGACCTCGCACTAAAAAGCAAAGTCCGATTATTACATTCAAACCCCTCCCCTTGAATCACTGCAATAAAATGTAAAAGGAACAGTACATATATAACAATTGCATACACAAAAAAAAACAATTAAAAATAAATCTTTTTTTTGCCTCTTTTTTTACTTATTAATATATTAGTAGATTTTTTTTGTCTATTGTGTTTTTTTTTTTTTTAGAAGGAAGACATTTGTATCTTTATACTTCTTATATTAGGTTGGGTATTTATATAATAAAAATTCTTTAATACAATTATCTGTTTTTGTGTCCCCTGTGTTTTTTTAATTATTTGTATATATTTATACTTATTAATATATTTTTGTAGAGTATCGTTAGTCTATTCTGTGTGATTTTTTTTCTTTTTTTGGAAGACTTTTGTTTCTTTATACCTCATATTATATTTTTGTATTCATAACAAAGCGCTGAGCAAACTGTTGGCGCTATATAAATCCTGTATAATAATAATATAAAAATTATTTATTAAAATTATCTTTTTTTTGTCTCCCCCGTGTTTTCTTTAAATGACTTTTTGAGTGTGTGTGTGTGTTTTAGAAGACTTTTAAATCTTTACACTTTTTATTATATTATTGTGGGTATCTATATTCTAAACATTCTTTAATAAAATTATATTTAAAAAAATGGAAAAAATAAATAAGCAAATAAAATGAAAAAAAAATAAATCTACCTTAGGTATATCTCCAACCTATCCAAAAAAGAACTAAAAAAATAAAATACATATTCAAATTTTATTTATATATATAAATATATATATATATTTAATTTTTTTTTTCACTTAAAAAAATAAACTCACTAATGATCTACTAACAGCTAAAACCAATGGCCACTACTCCGTACTCTTACTACTTGACCTCTCTGCGGCTTTTGATAAGGTTGACCATCCCCTCCTCCTCAAAAAATTCCACTCTCTTGGTGGTCTCAGATACTCAGCTCTCTCCTGGTTCTCCTCCTATCTATCGCAGCGCTCCTTCAGTGTTACCTATAACGCTGCCTCCTCCTCTTCACTCCCTCTTTCTGTTGGGGTCCCTCAAGGTTCTATCCTTGGGCCCCTACTCTTCTCCATCTACACCTCCTCCCTTGGTCACTTGATAAACTCCCATGGCTTTAAGTACCATCTCTATACTGATGACACACAAATCTATCTTTCTACCCCTCACCCCTTCAGTCTCCTCACCTCACCCCTTCAGTCTCCTCTCACATTACTAACCTACTAAGTGACATATCGGCATGGATGTCACTCCACTTCCTCAAACTCAATCTTTCCAAAACTGAGCTCTTAGTATTCCCCCCAACCCATGCCCCCTCCACTGACTTCTCCATCAAGATCAATAATACAACCATCAGTCCCTCCCCTCATGCCAGGGTGCTAGGTGTAATCCTAGACTCCCATCTGTCCTTTCAGCCCCTCCTCATTGGCCGACCTCACTGCAGGCTATCCCCTTTTCAGTCCATCATGAATGCTGCTGCCAGACTCATCCACCTTACTAACCGTTCTGTATCTGTCACCCCTCTCTGCCAATCCCTCCACTGGCCTCCACTCAGTGTCCTCCACCCCTCTCTGCCAATCCCTCCACTGACCTCCACTCAGTGTCCTCCACCCCTCTCTGCCAATCCCTCCACTGACCTCCACTCAGTGTCCTCCACCCCTCTCTGCCAATCCCTCCACTGGCCTCCACTCAGTGTCCTCCACCCCTCTCTGCCAATCCCTCCACTGACCTCCACTCAGTGTCCACCACCCCTCTCTGCCCATCCCTCCACTGGCTTCCCATTGCCCAACGGATAAAATTCAAGACATTAACAATAACATATAAAGCCATTTTTTAACTCCGCCCCAAATTACGTCACCAATCTTGTCTCCAAATATCACCCAAACCATCCTCTCCGCTTCTCACAAGACCTCCTGCTCTCTAGCTCCCTTGCCTTCTCCAGAGCTTCCCCCATCCTCTGGAACTCTCTACCCCAATCTATCAGACTATCACCTACTCTGCTCACTTTTAGGCGGTCTCTGAAAACCTATCTCTTTAGGGAAGCCTATCTTGCCCTCAGCTAATAATGGAATCTTCTACTCTTCCAACCAGTCCATCCCCCACAGTTACTACCTTTTGTTCCACTAGCCCCTCCCTCCTAGATTGTAAGCTCCCAGGATCAGGGCCCTCCTAACCCTCTTGTATTGAACTGTATTGTTGCTGTATTGTCTCCCGTTATATTGTAAAGCGCTGAGCAAACTTTTGGCGCTTTATAAATCCTGTATAATAACAATAATAATAATAAATCTACCTTAGATATATCTCCAACCAATACAAAAAAGAACTAAAAAAACACATATTTAAAAAAAAAAAGGAAATATTATATATATATATATATATATATATATATATATGTATGTGTATATATATATATATATATATATATATGTATGTGTATATATATATATATATATATATATATATATATATATATAAATAAATAAAATTACATTTATTTATTTATTTGTTTATTTAGTTTTTCACTTAAAAAAACAAATCTACCTTAGATACTCCTCCAACCAATCCAAAAAAAAAAACCTAAAATAATACATATTAAAAAAAGGAAATTTTTTTTACATATATATATATATATATATATATATATATATAATTTAATTTATTTACTTTTTCACATAAAAAAATAAATACACCTTTGATATATCTCCAACCAATCCAAAAATGAACTAAAATAATACATATTAAAAAAAAGGAAATATATATATATATATATAGAGAGAGAGAGAGAGAGAGAGAGAGAGACAGACAAATTTCATTTGTTTATTTATTTATTTTTTCACTTAAAAAAAATCTACCTTAGATATATCTTTAGCCAATTAAAAGAAAAAAAGAACTAAAAAATACATATTTGAAAAAAAGTAAGGAAATATAAAAATAAATAATTATATATATATATATATATATATATACGTGTATGTATATACATATCAAAATTCACCTAGGCTGCTCAATCAGCAAAATTTTAGCAAAATTGGCCACTGTGTTCAAAAATTTTGTATAATCATTCTGCACATCCCTAATCACGATTTCCTGGTTTCAGCCTTTTTAAAGGAAAAGTATTTATAGGAAGGTGACAATGATGTACCCTATGTCGGGGGGTATCTGCATACAGACTTCTAACAATCCGTTTGTATAAATTTGCATAAGCCGTTGTCAGACTCACGGGCCGATGTATGAATATTCAGCAAGCACCATCTCCGGCGCGGAGGGCAGCTCTCTGCATGGACAATCATGAGAAACTGAAATTAGGTTTAATTTACAAAGTGTAGAAAAGCGCATTACAGCATGACGGAAGCTGCCTGTATACGCGGCATTAGAGGCTTCTGAACCGAGGGAGGGAGAAGACCGTCCCGGTGTCAAGTATTGCATTCTAATCAATTTGGAAGATTAAATGTAATGTGCATTTTCTTTGGTATATTAAGTGCTATAAGATGGCAACTCAAAACAAGCGTGATACGATTTCATCTCCTAATGAAATATATTAAGTGTTAACCCCGTAAATGTCAGTTAAAAAAAAAAAGGCGCCGATTGTTATGTGAATTGACATTAAAACACGCCGTTTGCATGGGAGGGATCAGCCAATCCTCCCTATTGAACAAACCTGTCTAACGCTACAAAACAAAAAAGAGAGCGCACTGGCCTCACACTGCATTTTCAATGAAAACTTTATTTATAAATGTATATACAAAAAAATCACAAGCGCAAAAAATTGTGAAATAGTTCCTAAATAAATGCTGCTGCTCCTTGTAAACACTAATAAAATAACAATAAAAAACATCAAACAGCGCAAATCAATACTCACAAAAAAAAAGTATAATAAGTAATAACAATACTGCCAAATAACTTCTAATAAATATATTTTAAATTGGATTGGAGTGGGACTATTCAATTCATAATATATTTATTATAAGTTTTTTGTATTATTTTTATTATTTATTATACAGTATATTATAAATTGATTGGAGTGGGACTATTCAATTCATAATATATTTATTATAAGTTTTTTGTATTATTTTTATTATTTATTATACAGTATATTATAAATTGATTTGGAGTGGGACTATTCAATTCATAATATATTTATTATAGGTTTTTTGTATTATTTTTATTATTTATTATACAGTATATTATAAATTGAATTGGATTTGGACTATGCAATGCACAATATATTTATTATAAGTTTTTTTGTTTATTTTTATTTATTATACAGTATATTATAAATTGAATTGGAGTGGGACTATTCAATTCATAATATATTTATTATAAGTTTTTTTGTATTATTTTTATTATTTATTATACAGTATATTATAAATTGAATTGGAGTGGGACTATTCAATTCATAATATATTTATTATAAGTTTTTTTGTATTATTTTTATTATTTATCATACAGTATATTATAAGTTGAATTGGAGTGGGACTATTCAATTCATAATATATTTATTATAAGTTTTTTTGTATTATTTTTATTATTTATCATACAGTATATTATAAGTTGAATTGGAGTGGGACTATTCAATTCATAATATATTTATTATAAGTTTTTTGTATTATTTTTATTATTTATTATACAGTATATTATAAATTGAATTGGAGTGGGACTATTCAATTCATAATATATTTATTATAAGTTTTTTGTATTATTTATTATACAGTGTATTATAAATTGAATTGGAGTGGGACTATTCAATTCATAATATATTTATTATAGGTTTTTTGTATTATTTTTATTATTTATTATATATTTTTTGTGAGTATTGATTTGCGCTGTTTGTTGTTTTTTTATTGTTATTTTATTTAGAAATGCTTTTCAACCTTTCCTTTTTTTGGCTCCGGAGCTTTTTTTTTGCATACATATTTGGAAAAATAAAATGGCGCTGATCCAATTTTAGATGTCGCATGATATTTGCACAACAGTTTATGAAGCAGAATTTTTCAGTAAAAGTTACATTGTAGTTTTTTTAGGGCAAACGAATGCACTATATTACTATTATTAACCTCTGCGCCGCCACCTCCCGGGCCCTTTAAGAGTTTCAGAAGTTGGGAGGCGGGGCGGGTTTTAGGGTCATGTGACCGCCGTGATTCGCTCATTCATTTGAATGGACTCCCGTGCCCTGTGACACGCAGGGAAGAAGTCCCCGCACTTCTGAAAACGCAGCCTGCATGGAAACTGTGCTTCCCAGTACGGTTGCGTTTTCCAGTGCTAAAACTAATGTCACCCACCCGCGGGTCCGCATTTCACTGTGCGGGTGGTGCAGCTGCGTGGATTTTCGTGCGGATCCGTGGCGGCACCACCCGCACAGATGTGAACCTAGCCTAAAGGCCCCTAAGAATTATGGATCTCACTCTGACATGCAGGGCAATAGGTAGCATGTGTATCCCAAGCAACATTTTTATCCACAATGGGTGTGCTTATATTTGTATGTGCATGAGGGCAAGATGGGTTACATTTTTTTTTTTGGGGGGGGGGGGAGTGATTGGCCTTTATTTTTGTCCAGTAAATTTTTATTTTATATTCACTTTTTTTTTATATTTTTTTATTTATTTTATAATTATTTTTAAAAGTCCCCTTTGTGATATAATGTCTTGAACAGAATCTCTTTAACCCCTTTGCACCGGCGCCTCCCGGCCCTTTAAGGGTTTCAGAAGTCGGGAGGCGGGGCGGGTTTAGGGTCATGTGACCGCCGGGAAAGGTCCCGATCGAAAGAGGAGAACGGGACCTTTCCGTGAGTACCGAACATTGTGTGCTGGGAGCGCGCAGGGAGCCACTGACTCTCCAGTAGACATATATGTTCGTTTTGTAGTAGTTTAAAATAGAATAGAAAAACATATAAATTAGAATAGAATAAAATAGAACAAATATAGCCGTCTTCCAAAAATCACATTTAGGAAAGAATAGAAAAAAACAGAATAAAGTAGATTAGAATAAAATAGAAGATAGCAGAATAGAAAAACATAGCATAAATTAGAATAGAATAGAATAGAATAGGACGAACATCTTCCAAAAATTTGAATTTCATAAAGAATTGAATTCAATAAAATAGAATAGAAAAGAATAGAATAAAACACAATAGGAATAGAATAGCATGGAATAGAACGTAAAAGAATAAAACAGAATATAAAGTAATATAAAAAACACAATAGAAAAGAATAGAATAGAGAACATGGAATAGAAAGAATATAGCCATCTTCCAAAATTCTAATTTAGAAAAGATTAGAAAAAACAGAATAGAGTAGTTTAGAATAGAAAAACATATAAATTAGAATGTAATAGAATAAAATAGAACAAATATAGCCGTCTTCCAAAAATCACATTTAGGAAAGAATAGAAAAAAACTGAATAAAGTAGATTAGAATAAAATAGAAGATAGCAGAATAGAAAAACATAGCATAAATTAGAATAGAATAGAATAGGACAAACATCTTCCAAAAATTAGAATTTCATAAAGAATTGAATTCAATAAAATAGAATAGAAAAGAATAGAATAAAACACAATAGGAATAGAATAGCATGGAATAGAACATAAAAGAATAAAATAGAATATAAAGTAATATAAAAAACACAATAGAAAAGAATAGAATAGAGAACATGGAATAGAATAGAAAGAATATAGCCATCTTCCAAAATTCTAATTTAGAAAAGATTAGAAAAAACAGAATAGAGTAGTTTAGAATAGAAAAACATATAAATTAGAATGTAATAGAATAAAATAAAACAAATATAGCCAACTTCCAAAAACTGAATTTAGAAAAGAATAGAAAAAAACAGAATAGAGTAGATTAGAATAAAACAGGAAAGAAGAGAATAGAAAAACATAGAATAAATTGGAATAGAATAGAAAAAAATAGGACGAATATAGCCGTCTTCCAAAAATTAGAATTTCATAAAGAATTGAATGCAATAAAATAGAATAGAAAAGAATAGAATAAAACACAGTAGGAATAGAACAGCATGGGAAAGAAAATAAAAGAATAAAATAGAATAAAAAGGAATATAAAAGAATACAATAGAAAAGAATAGAATAGAGACAATGTAATAGAATAGAAAGAATATAGCCATCTTCCAAAACTCTAATTTAGAAAAGAATAGACAAAACAGAATAGAGTAGTTTAGAATAGAAAAAACATATAAATTAGAATATAATAGAATAAAATAGAACAAATATAGCCATCTTCCAAAAACTGAGTTTAGAAAAGAATAGAAAAAAAACAGAATAGAGTAGATTAGAATAAAACAGGAAAGAAGAGAATAGAAAAACATAGAATAAATTGGAACAGAATAGAATAAAATAGAACAAATATAGCCGTCTTCCAAAAATTAGAATTTCATAAAGAATTGAATGCAATGAAATAGAATAGAAAATAATAGAATAAAACACAGTAGGAATAGAATAGCATGGGAAAGAAAATAAAAGAATAAAATAGAATAAAAAGGAATATAAAAGAATACAATAGAAAAGAATAGAGAAAATGGAATAGAATAGAAAGAATATAGCCATCTTCCAAAATTCGAATTCAGTTCGATATTTTCGATTCAAAAACGCATTGGAAAATAAATTGAATCCGGTCAAAAAAAATATACGAAACTAAACTAAACAAACGTCATTACGAACGCAACAAAACAAAATTAGTAATTAGACACGTTTTTTCATTCATCGCATGTCTAGCACTGGGGTCATATGTGCGCACAGCCACAGAATCTTCGGTTGCCTCCTGCTGACACCCACCAGGTTCTTCTCGGTGATGGAGATGCGGGATCACACCCCCATAGGACAGCCGGACTCTTCCCACCGACTTCCTCCTGGTCCTCTTTAGTCACGTCCTTCAGACCCAACTTAAATCTAGGACTCAAATTTGAGAATAAGCCCCTCAGCTAAGCCTAGCTGTGACCTTGGTGTCTTCCTGATGGCTCCTTTTAGTATTTTGCCACAGAAGTAGGCCTCCCCCCAGCACAGGGATCTCCACCAGCAAGACTGGACTCAAGAACTCAGCACCATGCTACTTAGGCCTGAGACTATTTATGGGCTCTCTCATCACCTACTGGGCACACCTTCCCAGGGATTGGCTGGAGTCCCATAGATATTCAGGCTGACCACTGCAGTCTTCTTCCCATTATGATTCTAGAATCTTCTAGAAAACAGGGGAAAGCAATCAGAGCAGCAGCCTGGGAAACACTGAACGGCCTTAGGGCTCCATGTACATTGCAGCTGATAATATCTCACGTTTAGGAGATTTTCTGCGTTTTTTTCAGCAGCCCTGAACTCCCCCTAATGTTTTCCTATGTGTCCATGTACACATCGTTGTTTACAGTCATTTACAGGCAGTTTGGTTCACAGCAGGGGTGGACTGACAACTCATGGGGCCCCCGAGCAATAGGGGATCATGGGGCCCCTGTGTCCACCCAAAACAAAACTAAAAAAAACCTAAAACCCCCCCCCCCAAAAAACGACTGTGAACCAGGGGCGGACTGACCATTCGAGCACTCGGGAACTGGGTCAGTAGGGGGCCCCATGAGATGCCCCTGGTACCTTTTTCATAGGCTTTTTTGAGTTTGGGCAAGGACACAGGGGCTCCATGATCCCCTATTGCCCGGGGCCCCATGAGTTGCCAGTCCGCCCCTATTTTCAGTGCATTCTGGGCATTTGGGAAGGTCTCCTGAGGTTATCTTTAAAAAAACGCTTCTAAACGCAAACGCACATAAACGCGGTAGATGAACACAGCTAAACAGGCGTTTTTTAACCTACGTTTTCTAGCAGTTTCCGTTCTTCAGAAGAGTTTTCCAAACGTCCCGTGTACATGGAGCCTTCAAGCAGAGCTCCACCCAAAAGGGGAAGTTCCGCTTTAAGCCTTTGTCCCCCGCTGCCCATTAAGGATTGGCACCTTTGGGGAGCGGGGGAGCCGGTACCCAAATTTAGACCCACCTAGAAGATCGGAAGCGGAAGTTGTCCCCCCCCCGTGTTCTTCTGGGACAAATGACAGGTCCCGGAAGACTACGGGACCATTCACAAAGTGCAGCGCTTCTTGCACATGCTCAGTGGCACCCGGCTGTGAAGCCGCAAGCTGCCCACACTAAAGATGCCGGTGCCAGGGGAGAGAAGATGGCCGGTGAAACCAGCTGTGGTGAGGACATTGCTGCACCGAGGGACAGGTAAGTGTCTGTATTTTAAAAGTCAGCAGCTACAGTTTTTGTAGCTGCTGACTTTTATTTTATTTTTTTTTTCCAGATGGAACTCCACTTTAACCGCATGCCGCCCAGCCACTGTAGATATACGGCGGCAGGGCGGCACTCACAGGCAAAACCACGTTTTAAAACGTGTGTTTTGTAAAAAATAGGGGGCGCACGCGAGGCGCGCTGCCGCCCTATTTGTCCTCTGGATCACCGCCGCAGATGTCAGTTGCCGGGTCACAGCCGCTCATTAGCGGCTATGTCCCGGCGATCGGTGGTAAACGGTGACAGAGAGCACAGCTGCAGTAGCTGTGCTGTCTGTCACCTCTCTGTCAGCTCGAGGATGAGCTGATCGAGAAAGAACAGTTTCTCTTTCTCAATCAGCCTTGTCCCGCCCAGTACACCCCCCCCGCCCCCTAGTAAAACACTCCCCTCACTCCTGTAACCCTTCCCTGCAAAATAAAGTTAACCTCTTCCTCCCCATTGCCATTAGTAGTGTCAGTGTTTTTTTTTTTTTGCACTGATCACTGTATTAGTGTTTTTGGGGATGTCAGTGACCCCAAGTCAGTACCCCCCAATGTCAGAATGTCTGCCGCAGTCCCGCCATAAGTCCCTGATCGCCGCCATAATTCGCTGATCGCCGACATAAGTCGCTGATCGCCGCCATTATTAGTATAAAAAAAACCCTAAAAATCCCAGTTTCCCGCCATTTGTAAACGCTATAACTTTCACGTAAACCAATTAATTTACACGTATTGGGTTTTTTTTTTAGCAAATACATGTCACAGAATACATTTTGGCAGAAATTTATGACTAAATTTGATTTTTGCATTTTTTTTTTACTGGACATGTTTTATAGCAAAAAGTCCAAAATATTGTTTTTTTTTCCTCAAAATTGTCAACCTTTTTTTTTTAATAGCGCAAAAAATAAAAACCGCACAGGCAATCAAATACCACCGAAAGAAAGCTCAATTTGTGGGGGAAAAAAGGATGTAAATTTCATTTATGTACCATATTGCATGACCGCGCAATTGTCCGTTAAACTAGCGCAGCGCTGTATAGCAGAAAAATGGCATAAATTGCAGTATCTATACCATAGTTTGTAGACGCTATAACTTCCACACAAAGCAATCAATATACACTTATTGGGATTTTTTTTACCAAAAACATGGAGCAGAATACATTTTGGCCTAAATTCATAACTAACTTTGAGTTTACTATATATTTATTATAGCTGAAAGTAAAAAATATTGTTTTTCTTCAAAATTTTTGGCGTTTTTTTGTTTGTTTATAGCTTGAAAAATAAAAAGCGCACAGGTGATCAAATACCACCAAAAGAAAGCTCTATTTGTGTGAAAAAAAGGACGTAAATTTCGTTTGGAAGCAGCATTGCATGACCGCGCAATTATCAGTTGAATTAGTGCAGCGCCGAGTAGCAAAAAGAGGCGTGGTCATTAAGGGGGGTAAATCCTCTGGAGCTCAAGTGGTTAAGTAATCCACGGTTGCTGCACTGATTACAGAGGAGCCATCTAGATTTACCTAGCAGCCTACACTACCCTGGGGGGGGCGCTACACCAGTAAGGGAGAACCCGTGCGGATTTTCTGTATTTGCAGACATAAAGCAGCCGTATTATGCATTGCGGCGACGGTCTTTAGGGAAAGCCGTTGGAATCGGCGGTATTGCCTCATCATTTTTTAAAGTTTTCCATCCAGTGACGCTTTCACAGCTACCGAAAGCAACAGGAACTCGCCTCTAAATTAAAAAGCAAATGAGTAAAAAGGGAAAATGGAAAAAAGCAGGACCATAAAAAAGATATTGATGGTGCAAATAACCGTGTTTGCATGAAGCGCGTTCGCTCCTTCCCAGAGATTATTGGACTTCTGACAAATATCCCGGCCTTGCCGCTCCGATTGGTTATTTAACTTTAAGTACGAAGAGCTGATGTCGGAAGGTATAATCTCACCTTTATGGCATTTCATTCTCCTGATATATTTTGAGGGGGGGGGGGGTTGGTGGCCTGGGGGGGGATGCGTGACCTTCTTTCGGGTTTATAGCTATAGTGACATATTTCACTACTTCAGCAGTTCTGGATCTATCCAGTTCCTAAGTAAGCAAACGTGGACGGGGGAGTCGTGAGTTATGGATTCTTTAGATGATTTTTGTGTATGCCGAAGGCACTAATATCCATTGTGTGTTACTTCCTGCTTCCTGATATTACTACATGATCAATACCCGTGTGTCACGCAGGATGGAGGGAGGGAGGAATGAGGGAAGAAGGGAGGGAGGGAGGGAGGGAGGAATGAGGGAAGGAAGGGAGGGAGGAATGAGGGAAGGAAGGGAGGGAGGGGGAGGGAGGAATGAGGGAAGGAAGGGAGGGAGGGAGGGAGGAATGAGGGAAGGAAGGGAGGGAGGAATGAGGGAAGGAAGGGAGGGAGGGAGGAATGAGGGAAGGAAGGGAGGGAGGAATGAGGGAAGGAAGGGAGGGAGGGAGGGAGGGAGGGAGGAATGAGGGAAGGAAGGGAGGGAGGGAGGGAGGGAGGAATGAGGGAAGGAAGGGAGGGAGGGAGGGAGGAAGGAAGGAAGGGAGGGAGGGAGGGAGGGAGGAATGAGGGAAGGAAGGGAGGGAGGAATGAGGGAAGGAAGGGAGGGAGGGAGGAATGAGGGAAGAAGGGACAACAGAGGGAGGGAGGAAGGGAGGGAGGAAGGAAGGAAGGAAGGGAGGGAGGAATGAGGGAAGAAGGGATAATAGAGGGAAGGAGTATGGAAGGGAGGGAGGATGGAAGGGAGGGAGGAAGGAAGGAGGGAAGGAAGGGAGGGAGGAAAGAGGGAAGAAGGGATAATAGAGGGAGGGAGGAAGGAAGGAAGGAAGGAAGGAAGGAAGGGAGGGAGGAAGGAAGGAAGGGACGGAGGGAAGGAGGAAGGAAGGAAGGGAGGGAGGAAGGAAGGCAGGGAGGGAGGAAGGAAGGAAGGCAGGGACGGAGGGAAGGAGGAAAGGAAGGAAGGAAGGGAGGGAGGGAGGGAGGAAGGAAGGAAGGAAGGAAGGAAGGAAGGAGAGAGGGAGAGGAAGAGGTGAGGAGATGAAGAGAACAGGAGAAGAGAGCAGAGGAGAGGAAGAAAAGAGGACAGGAGAGGAGAGGAAGAGGAGAGGAAGAGGAGGAGGGGAGAAGAGGAGAGGAAAAGGAGAGTAGAGGAAGAGAACAGGAGAGGAGAGAGTAGGAAAAGAAGTGGAAGAGGAGAGGAAGAGAAAGAAGAAGAGAAAGAGGAGAGGAAATGAATAGGAGAGGAGAGCAGAGGAGAGAAAGAGGAGAGGAAGAGTAGAGGAAGAGGGAGAGGAGGAGAACAGGAGGAGAGGGAGGAAGAGGTAGAGAGAGAGGAAGAGGAGAGGAGATGAAGAGAAGAGGAGAAGAGAGCAGAGGAGAAGAAGAGGAGAGGAGATGAAAAGAACAGGAGAAGAGAGCAGAGCAGAGGAAGAGAAGAGGAGAGGAAGAGGAAAGAAAGAGGAGAGGAAGAGAACAGGAGAGCAGAGGAGAGGAAGAAGATGGGGGGGGGGGGACAGGAGAGGAAGAGAACAAGAGAGGGAAAGAAGAGGAAGAGAAGAGGGAGAGGAAGAGGAAGAGAAGAGGAAGAAAACAGGAGAGGAGAGAAAGAGGGGAGGAAGAGTAGGAGAAGAGGAGAGGAGGAGAACAGGACAGGGGTGGGGAAGAGGAAAGGAGAAGAAGAGAACATAAGAAAGGAGAGGGAGAGGACAGGAAGAGGAGAGGAGAGAGGGAAAGGAAGAAGAGAGGAGATGAAGAGAACAGGAGAAGAGAGCAGAGGAGAGGAAGAGAAAAAGAGAGGAGATGAAAAGAACAGGAGAATAAAGCCGAGGAATAGAAGAGGACAGGACAGGAGAGAAGAGGAAGAGGAAAGAAAGAGGAAGAGGGGAAGAGAGGAGAGGAAGAGAATAGGAGAGGAGAGCAGAGGAAAGGAAGAGGAGAGGACAGGAAATGGAAAGGAGAGGAAGAGAACAGGAGAGGAGAGCGGAGGAAAAGAAGAAGAGGAGAGGGAGAGAACAGGAGAGAAGAGCAGAGGAGAGGAGAGAAAGAGGAGAGAAAGAGGAGAGGAAGAGTTGGGGAAGAGGAGAGGAGAACAGGACAGGGGAGGGAAAAAAGAAAGGAGAGCAAGTGAACAGGAGAAAAGAACACAAGTGCAGAGAGGGAGAGGAAGGAGACAGGGAGAGGAAGAGGAGAGGAGATGCAGAGAACAGGAGAAGAGAGCAGAGGAATAAAAGAGGAGAGGAGAGGAAGAGGAAGAAAACAGGAGAGGAAAGCAGAGGAGAGGGTGGGAAAAGGAGAGGAGAGGAAGAGAACAGGATAGGATAGCGGAGGAAAAGAAGAATAAGAGGAGAGGGAGAGAACAGGAGAGAAGAGCAGAGGAGAGAAGAGAAAGAGTAGAGGAAGAGTAGGGGAAGAGGAGAGGAGGAGAACAGGACAGGGGAGGGGAAGAGGAAAGGAGAGGAAGAGAACAGGAGAAGAGAGCATAAGAAAGGAGAGGAAGAGCAGAGGAAGAGGAGAGAAAGAAGAAGAGGAGAGGAAGAGAACAGGAGAGGAGAGCAAAGGAAAGGAAGAAGAGAGGGGGGAGGAAAGGAAGAGAACAGGAAAGGAAAGCAGAGGAAAAGATGAGAAAGAGAAGAGGAAGAGAACAGGAGAGGAAGAGGAGAAAAAGAGAACAGGAGAAGAGAGCAGAGGAGAGGAGATGAGGAGAACAGGACAGTAGAGCAGAGGAGAGGAGAAGAGAGGAAGGGAACAGAAGAGGAGCGGAGGGGAAGAGGAAAAGAGAGGAAGAGAACAAGAGAAGATAGCATTAGAAAGAAGAGGGTGAGGACAGGAAGAGGAAAGGAGGGGAGGAAGAGAACAGGAGAGGAGATGAGGAGAACAGGACAGGAGAGCAGAGGAGAGGAGAAGAGAGGAAGAGAACAGGAGAAGATAGCATTATAAAGAAGAGGGGGAGGACAGGAAGAGGAGGGGAGGAGGAGAGGAGAGGGGAGGGGAGGGGAGGAAGAGAACAGGAGAGGAGAGGAAGAGAAGAGGAAGAGAATAGGAGAAGAGAGCAGAGGAAAAGGAGGGGAAAGGAAAAGAAGAGGAAGAGGAGAGGAAGAGAACAGGAAAGGAGAGCAGAGGAAAGGAAGAGGAAGGGGAGAGAAAGAGAAGAGGAGAGGAAGAGGAAAGGAGAGGAGATGAAGAGGAAAGTAGGGTAAGAAGGGAGGAAGAGAGGAGAGGAAAGGAGAGGGTACTATATGGGACAGAAGAAAGAAAGGAATTCAGGTTGATGTGACGAAAGATTTTAAAAATCCATAAATGCCACATTGTTACTATAGAACTCTAAAGAGGATAATATTAGAGCCTCATCCCCCGGGATGGCCCTGCACCTTTATAGCTAACATTCTCTACTGAAGAGTGATACACACACTATAGCTCCGCCCTTCTTCAGTCACTCTTCCCACCATCATCTGTAAGTATCTGCAGCATTTCCCTCACCTGTGATAACAATCCCATAATGCCGCTAGAAGTGCGGAGATCAGTCTGTTTATTTTCTGCAGCATAAAAAGCGCCCGCTTCTCCTTGCTGACAGTATGTTGCCCTGGTAACCAGGTAATTACAAGTACGCGGAAACCGAATTGTATGACAGTAACTCTTTTTGTAATATAATGCTAATATTGGAGCCGCCCTCTCCAGGTTCTGATGTTGCAGATTTCATCAGAGAAACTTCCCTGGAACACAGAGGTGGTAACATAATAATGTCGTTTTAAATGTTGTTATGATGTATCTTTTATTCTGCACATTTCATTAAATCAATCCTTGCTGACCCTACGTTGGAGGTCCTCTTTTAGGGTCGGTTCACACTACAGAAACGCAGTCCAAATGCGTTCTGGATGTGTTTCTGCATGTGCGTTTTTGACACGTTCTGTAGCATTTTTGATGCGTTTTTTATGCATTCCAGTTCATTTTTCCCCCTCTCTTTTTCTTCAATTTAAATAGGGACATGTGCATTCCAGTGCGCTTTTTGATGCAATTTGTGCGGTTTTTATGCATTTTACCGCATTCCAGTGCAGTTCTGTGCAGGAAAAATACAGCCTGTTCTACTTTTTGTTCTGGAACCGGAACGCACTGGAACTGCAAGAACTGAACGATAACATTGACAACCATATCACCTACTTTCTGTGCGTTTTGGATGCAGAAAAAATCCAACTGAAACGCATGCAGTGTGAACCGGCCCCTAGTCTAGGTTTGCACTTTCCGTTGCATTTTGCAGAAACGCACAGCAGTCCATTTAACATGATTTCCTATGGGACAGGTTCGCATCTCTGCGTTTTCACCAGGGGTGGTTTTTGGAAAGTGTCAGGGACTTTTTTAAATTGCGTTTTTGGTTCTATAGACTTCAATGGAGATGCTGCAGAAAAGCATGTTTTTGATGCATTTTGAGATTTGCATTTTAATCTGCCCAGCAACAAGTTGTAAAAAAATGCAAAATGCATCAAAAGGCGGCAAAAACGTATGTGCAAAAAGCACTGCAGAAACGGATCAAACACAAACTGCATTGGTGTCAACCGAGTCTTAGATACGCACCTTAGTGCTGAGGTTGCTCCACATCCGCAGAGTAACAACGCCCCTCTTCTCTCCAGCAGAATGCTTGGTCTCCCTTCCCCTCCCCAGAGAACTAACGTCCCCCCACTACCCCCACTGAACCCTAGTGCCCTCTTTTTCCCCCCAAAGGGTCAGTTTCCCTTGACCACCGGCACTAAGCATTTTTGTCCTTCCACTGATCCAGAGGCGTACCTAGGATATTTTGCGCCTGGGGACAAACTATAAAATTGGCACCACAGCCCCCCTCCCCATTTATTCACATCAGTGACACCAATGATGGGGCACTATTCCTCCCACTAATACCAATGATGGGGCACTATTCCTCCCACTGACACCAATGATGGGGCACTATTCCTCCCACTGATACCAATGATGGGGCACTATTCCTCCCACTAATACCAATGATGGGGCACTATTCCTCCCACTGACACCAATGATGGGGCACTATTCCTCCCACTGACACCAATGATGGGGCACTATTCCTCCCACTGACACCAATGATGGGGTACTATTCCTCCCACTGACACCAATGATGGGACACTATTCCTCCCACTGACACCAATGATGGGGCACTATTCCTCCTACTGACACCAATGATGGGGCACTATTCCTCCTACTGACACCAATGATGGGGCACTATTCCTCCCACTGACACCAATGATGGGGCACTATTCCTCCCAGTGACACCAATGATGGGGCACTATTCCTCCCACTGACACCAATGATGGGGCACTATTCCTCCCACTGACACCAATGATGGGACACTATTCCTCCCACTGACACCAATGATGGGGCACTATTCCTCCCACTGACACCAGTGATGGGGCACTATTCTTCCCACTGACACCAGTGATGGGGCACTATTCCTCCTACTGACACCAATGATGGGGCACTCTTCCTCCCACTGACACCAATGATGGGGCACTATTCCTCCCACTGACACCAATGACACTTACCTTGCTGACCCCGACTCCAGCTTAGGCTCCTTCCCTCTCCCATCCACATCCAGCATACCTGGTTGCAGCAGCACCATCTGCACGGCACACTTACCGGTCAGCTGTCTTCTTCACTTTCTCTGGCCTCTCCCTCACTCGATCTTCCGCTCGGCTCCTCCTCTGCAAGCTCCGCCTCCTCACAGGTGATTGGCCACCTGTGTGCCTTTCCTGAGCTACAGTTCTGGCGCCCAATCACCGGTGAGGAGGCGGAGCTTGCAGAGGGAGGTACAAGCTGCCATAGGCTGTCCAGTGATCCCGAGGGTGTGGCCAGATGACAGGGGCGGGATGTCATCCGGCCCACACATCTCATCCAGGGAAAAGAAGACACCGGACCTGCGGACCTCTCTACCCCTCCTCCAGCAGCGCCTCCTGGACTGGATTGTCGTAGGAGTGGGACACAGGTAAGACACAGCAGCCCGCTGCCCGCCCCTGTACTAAGTGTCCCTTCCGTTGGAAAGGGGGCCGGCGGCACCACGTCGCCCCCCTAAAAAGTGCCGCCCTAGGCAAACGCCTTGTTTGCCTCGCGTCAAATATGCCCCTGGTTGTAAGCCTCATTTTGGCGCCCCTGTACCTTGGTGCCCGGGTACTTATGTACCCCCCTGCCCCCCTAGTTACACCTCTGCACTGATCACCTACTCTGGGTATTTTTTCCTCCCGTTAACCACCAACACCAAGCATTTTATCCTGACCACTAACACTGGGCATTCCCCTCTACACACCCCAACCACTGATGCCAGATATTATTCCTCCTCCAACCATCAATGTCAGATATTGTTTGGCTGTTGACCACAGACATGCTAGAAATGCGGCTAACTGCTAAAAAAACACCCAGTGTGCATGGAGCCTTACAGCTAAAAAAACTTCCTCTTGAAACCCACTAGTTATGAGGGGTTTTTCCAGCCAAAATGGTCACTAGATACCACCATAGTTAGGGTAGGGAACCCTGTAGTGAGGAATAGCAGTGTGTGGGATGAACCATAAATGCTGAGAACATGGCAGCCCTACCCCTGCCAATGTAAGGCATCTTGGGTGGGGGGCTCTGTATAAATAATCACATGGGAGTCCATCCAGGGAACTGGTCATTGGAAGCAATGCAAGGACCAGTGAAGGCATGAAGATGTCATCTTGGAGGTTCTAGCTTTTAGCAGTTGATCTTCATACATACTGTACATCCTTTCAGTCATCCCACTGGTGAACAGCAGAGCTGTGGGCAGAGTCAAAGAGCAGCCATTATATTTAAGGGTTTTCAGTCCTACATCCCAAGCCAAAGGGATGTGAGTAGTCCCATAAGTCCTGCACCTACAGTATCTTTCCTTGCTTCCCCATAAGGGCAAGCTCCCAGACGTTAGAACCTCAGATATTTACATGCCTTGGTCCATGCACTGCTTCCCATGACCAACTTCCCAGGTGGAATTCCATCAGACTATTTATGCAAAGCCCTCTACCTAAGATGCTCCACACAGGGACGGGCAAGGCTGGCACTTCCTTACTACCTATAATACACCACTGCTCTGGGGACCTCTTGTGGCTACCTAGGCACCTACATGTCCTCTTTTTCACCACAGGGTTCCCAACCATAACTATGGAGACATCTGCTTGCCAATTTGGGGAACTATACTGGGCCCTTTTGTGACCCTACCCTACAGGAGATATGGTAAGAACCAGGGGCAAACTGATAACTCATGGGGCCCCTGTGTCCTTGCCCACACTCAAACCACACCCAAAAAAGCCTATGAAAGGTACCAGGCGCTTCTCATAGAGGCCCCTACTGACCCCAGGCCCTCGGGCAGTGCCCAAGAGCCCGAATGGTGCGTCCGCCCCTGGTAGGAACATCACCAAATCTCACTCCAAATCTGGTGAGACTAGCAGTCAGAGGCAGAAGTGCCTTCAATGATCTCACACTGCAGATATATAATTTTAGGCTTTTTTTCCCTGGAGTCCTACAGTCATGCCCAAACATATTGGCACCCCTGCATTTCTGACAGATAACACACCACTTTGTCCAGAGAATTGTTGCAATTATAAATGTTTCAGCATTCTCATGTTTATTTCTCTTGCTTGTATTGGCATAACACAAAAAAGTAGAGAAAAAGCCAAATCTGACACATTCCACACAAAAGCACAAAAATGGACTGGACAAAATTATTGGCACCTTCCATGTAATATTTGGTAGCACACCCCTTGTAAAAAATAAATTAAATCAACAGCTTCCTGTAATCATCTCTCTACTGTAATCTTGGAGCGCTCTTCTTCCACCAACTTTCTCCAGATCTCTCAGATTAGAAGGGTTCCTTTTCCAAACTGCTGTTCTGAGATCTCTCCACAGGAGCTCTATGGGATTGAGATCTGGACTAATTGCTGGCCAGTTCAGTCCTCTCCAGCGGTTTGTCTGAAACCTTTTCTGGGGGCTTTTTGAGGTTTGCTTTGGGTTATAGTCCTGCTGTAAGACCCCTGACCTCTGACGGAGACCCAACTTTCTGACACCGAGCCTTACATTGCACCCCAGAATTCTTTGGTAGTCCTCAGATTTCATAATGCTGTGCACATGGTCAAGACATCCAGTGCCTGAAACAGCAAAGCAACCCCAAAACATCAGTGACCCCCACCATGTGTGACTGGAGGGAGTGTATTCTTTTCTTTAAAGGCCTCATTGCATTTTCTGAAAACAGCAGAATGATGGGCTTTACCAAAAAGCTGTAATTTTGTTTATTCTGTCCACAGCACATTCTCCCAAAAGGATTTTAGCTTTCTCAGGTAAGTTTTGGCAAACTCCAATCTGGCTTTTTTAGGTTTCTGTGTCAGCAGTGGGGTCCTCCTGGGTCTCCTACCATATTTCTGTGTCAGCAGTGGGGTCCTCCTGGGTCTCCTACCATAGCGTCCCTTTTCATTCAGATGGTGACCTATAGTGCGAGCGGACGCTGATGTACCTTGTGCCTGAAGGTCAGCTTGAATTTGTCTGGAAGTTCTCTATTCACCATTCAAACAATCCTTTGTGGCAATCTTTGATCACGTTTTTCTCTTTCATCTACATCCAGGAAGATTAGCTACAGTGCCATGGGCTGTAAACTTCTTGACAATGTTCTGCACAGTGGACACAGGAACATTAAGATCTGTTAATTGATACAGGCGAGTTCATTACAAATGACGGGAGCATCACAAACTTGGAATGCAATTATTTCTTATTATTCTGAGAAGGTGCCAATAATTTTGTCCAGTCCATTTTTGGGGTTTTGTGTGGGATGTGTCAGATTCGGCTTTTTGTTTCTCCACTTTTTTATGTCATACGAATACAAACAAAAGAAATAAACATAAGAATGCCTAAACATCTGTAATTGCATCAATTTTCTGGGTGAACCTCTCTTTCCTTGTTTCCCCATAAGGGGGGGTTCCCAGAGGCTAGAAACGCAAAGATTACATCTTTCCATGCCCTGGTGCATGCACTGTTTCCCATGACCAGCTCCCCAGGTGGACTTCCATCAGACCATTTATACAAAGCCCTCTACCCAAGATGCCCCACACAGGCAGGGGCAGGGCTGGCACCTCCTCACTCTCTATGGTACACACCCAGGGCTGCAATTAGAAGCCATGGGGCCCCATACAGCCAACCTGACATCCCCCCCCCCAAGAAAAAAATGTAGTTTACTATGCTTCAGTTATGAATGAACACAGTGAGCGATCGGTACTGATTACTCACTGTGTTCCTTCAGGAAAGCAAGGGGCTGGTAAATTTGACATATTTATCAGACCCTTCCCCAACTCTCCATCCTGAAGAATCCTATTGTGTGCTTACAGTTGTCGGTGGAGAGGAGAGAGAAGCCAGCAGCACTGTGTGGATGGGGAAACATATGGTGCACAGGGAGGATGATGGTTGGGGCAAGGAGCCAATTGCTGGAACCGATCCCCTGTATAGCTCTCTCTGCAGCAGCTGGAGGGAGACTAGAATGAGCCAGCTTTCAGCTGCTGCAGAGAGAGCCATACAGGGGATCGGTTCCAGTAATTGCCCCCCTGCTGTGCCGATCACCCTCTCTGCCCACATCCAATTCACTCAGCTGCCTGGGCCCCTCTGCTGGCCTGGGCCCCGAATAGGAGGACTGGTGGTACCCCTTATTCGAGGCCCTGAACGCGCCACTTGCTGCTTTGGGGACCTCTTGCAGCACCTACACTGCCTATTCTTCATTAGAGGGATCCTAACTATAGTGACATCTATTGGCCAATTTGGGCAACAGTGTCGGGCACCTCAGTGCCCCTGCCAAACAAGCGGTATGGTAGAGACATCACCAAATCTCATTCGATATCTGCTGAAACTAGCAGTCAGAGGCAGAAGTGCCTTAGATGATCTCACACTGAAGATATATAGTTATGAGTCACAGGCGTGCCTAGGCACAGGAAGTGAATTGATATTTGGGGGGTAAATTCAACACAAAATCTTAGATCTTAAATCTTAGTAGATCTTAATGGGTGATGCTAAGGCACAATGAACATTTCTCGATGTCCCCTACAAGATAACAAATCTTCGCTTTGCTGGTTTAAGCCCACTTTAAAGTGTTACTAAACCCCCAGCAGTACAATCAGTCTGTAGTTGCAGTAAAGCATGCTTGTTATACTCACTGTGGAACCTAAGAGGTTAATCCTCTGCATTGTGTAAAAAGGCCATTTGATCCTGTCTTCTCTGCCCCTCCTCTTGTTCAAATGTCCACCTGATAAGACAGACTGAACCCGCAGTCACTTGCACATGCTCAGTTTAGTGTGTATTGCTAGAGAGGTTCTTTTTTTGTCTTGGAGTGCATGTGATCAGCACAGGGCCAATCAGCACTGTCCAGACAGAGGTCAGGGGTTCTGAGTCCTCCTAGAGCAGAAATAAAACTTCTTCTACAAGCTTTAACCAGAGCTCTGCTGAAGTCACAAGACTATTATGTAGTAGTTTATATTTACTAGAATAATTGCATTTGTATGTTTTGTGTACTGTGGGAGACCGGATATAGTGAATGCAGGGTCCGGAGAGAGCGGATATAGTGAGTGCGGGGTCCGGGGAGACAGGATATAGTGAATGCAGGGTCCGGAGAGAGCGGATATAGTGAGTGCGGGGTCCGGGGAGACAGGATATAGTGAATGCAGGGTCCGGGGAGAGCGGATATAGTGAATGCAGGGTCCGGGGAGAGCGGATATAGTGAGTGCGGGGTCCGGGGAGACAGGATATAGTGAATGCAGGGTCCGGGGAGAGCGGATATAGTGAATGCGGGGTCCGGGGAGTGCAGATATATTGAATGCAGGGTCCGGGGAGTGCGGATATAGTGAATGCAGGGTCCGGGGAGAGCGGATATAGTGAATGCGGGGTCCAGGGAGACCGGATATAGTGAATGCGGGGTCCGGGGAGTGCGGATATATTGAATGCAGGGTCTGGGGAGTGCGGATATATTGAATGCAGGGTCCGGGGAGAGCGGATATAGTGAATGCAGGTCCGGGGAGACCGGATATAGTGAATGCAGGGTCCGGGGAGTGCAGATATATTGAATGCAGGGTCCGGGGAGACCGGATATAGTGAATGCAGGGTCTGGGGAGACAAGATATAGTGAATGCGGGGTCCGGGGAGACAAGATATAGTGAATGCAGGGTCCGGGGAGACAAGATATAGTGAATGCGGGGTCCGGGGAGTGCGGATATAGTGAATGCAGGGTCCGGGGAGTGCGGATATAGTGAATGCAGGGTCCGGGGAGAGTGGATATAGTGAATGCAGGGTCCGGGGGGACCGGATATAGTGAATGCAGGGGCCGGGGAGACCAGCTATAGTGAATGCAGGGTCCGGGGAGAGCAGATATAGTGAATGCAGGGTCCGGGGAGAGCGGATATAGTGAATGCAGGTGCCGGGGAGAGCGGATATAGTGAATGCAGGGTCCGGGGAGTGTGGATATAGTGAATGCTGGGTCCGGGGAGTGCGGATATAGTGAATGCAGGGTCTGGGAAGACCATATATAGTGAATGCAGGGTCCGGGGAGAGCGGATATAGTGAATGCAGGGTCCAGGGAGAGCGGATATAGTGAATGCAGGGTCCGGGGAGACCGGATATAGTGAATGCAGGGTCCGGGGAGACCGGATATAGTGAATGCGGGGTCCGGGGAGTGTGGATATAGTGAATGCTGGGTCCGGGGAGAGCGGATATAGTGAATGCGGGGGACGGGGAGAGCGGATATAGTGAATGCAGGGTCCGGGGAGACCAGATATAGTGAATGCAGGGCCCGGGGAGAGCGGATATATTGAATGCAGGGTCCGGGGAGAGCGGATATAGTGAATGCAGGGCCCGGGGAGAGCGGATATAGTGAATGCAGGGTCCGGGGAGAGCGGATATAGTGAATGCAGGGTCCAGGGAGAGCGGATATAGTGAATGCAGGGTCTGGGGAGACCAGATATAGTGAATGCAGGGTCCGGGGTTTAGTAACAATTTAGATCCCAGTAGACTGGGAAAGGGACATCCAGCTAAGCTTTTTTCTTTTTCCGTGTATAGAATAAAGTTCTCACCGTCAGAGTCTCCCATTAGCTGCAACATGATTAATCTGTACAATAATTTATGAGGCGGCTGACCTTGTGTCATTGCAGTTATTAAACAAACATCAGCCTCAAGTCACAAACAAGCAGCTCTCCTCTGTACATAGAACAATTCGTGCTGCAAATTCAGGAGCCCAGAAAGATCCGGTACAGAAGGCCTGAAAATTCATCTACATGTGAGATTCTCATTCAATTATTAGTGTGAGATTAAAGGGGGATTCCATTGTTTGCAAAATAAATAAATAAATATTTCACCCATCTTGCAAACAGCAAAAATGTGCATTTATTATTTTTTTTATTGTTTTTATTTGAGCTTGCAAAACATTACAACCGTGATCAGTGGATGGCGGCAAGGCTGTGGAAAAGGGGGTACCGCCGGTCCTCCTGTACAGGGCCCAGGCCAGCAAGGGGGCCCAGGCAGCCGGGTGAATCGGATATGGGCAGGGAGGGTGATTGGGACTGGGGGGGGGGGGGTCAGTTACTGGAACTGATCCCCTGTATGGCTCTCTCTGCAGCTGCTGCAGAGAGAGACATGCAGTGGATGAGTTTCAATACTTGCCCCCCCCTTCGCCCCCGGTGCACCCATCATATTCACTGTGCACCAAATGTTTCCCCCTGCTGCCCAGGCTCCCCATGTGCCCCCACCCCCGCAGTGCTGCCAGCTTCCCTCCTCTCCTTCCCATCGGCAGTATATGTCACATTTACCAGCCCCTTCCTTCCCTGAATGAACACAATGAGTGATCAGTACCGATGACTCACTGTGTTCATTCAAACTGAAGCATAATAAACTGTTTTTTGGGGGGAGAGGGGCCCTATCATGTTGGCTCTATGGGGTCCCGTGGTTTCTAACAGCAGCCCTGTATGGCGGATGCAATGCTCTGGCTCCTGCAGACTATTCCTCCAGCCCCTGGCCCCTATGGAGGTATGGATTTTCAGCACCAGAGCTGGAGGAAGTTTCAATGGACTATCATTGAAGCCAACGCTCTGCTGAGAACTACAGTCCCTCTGCTGCAGTGACGTTGGGACTTTTTTATTAAAAACTTCTTGTTAATGAATGGCGCGGCTGTGCGGCAGCACCAAGCACAGTAGCGTCAATTTTGAAAAATGACAGGAGACAACATTTACATGCAAATAGAGCCTCCAAATGCCGCTGGTCATCCAGGGGCTGCAGGTCTGCTGAGATTTGGCCACAGATGGTAACATTCCTACCAACATTGTGGTCCCAGATCTAAAAACAAAGCTAACCCCGCCCACAGTCTTCATTTTTTCCTCCCACTTTTTGTGGGCAAGCACAAATCACACCAGCCTTTAAATATGCAAGGTGTGATGGACCTCCTGGCACCCCGCCTGGGTGATTCCATCAGAGAACTGCTTCCTCGCCACTGGGACACAGGACCAAGGTATTACAGCTGGGCATTGCACCCTAGGACTAGACGACACTAGTGTAGGTGCAACTGGAACTCTTTATTGCACAGAAATACAGGTTTTTATATACTTCAGAAATAGGGGCAGTCCCCACATGAACAACACAAATATTTCACATCAGGATAAACCTCCCACACTGATTAGATAACCAGGTAAAGTTGACACCAGACTAATCTCATCATGTAGAAACCTCCAGGAGGACTAGCCAACAGACAAAAACAATAGGTGACTCAACTCAATTAACAATGGGACAGACACAGTATACGCATTCAGCAAGAGACGATAGCATCAGGTTGTTTTGAGCTGATTATATAAATATCTGCGCTTAGTCTCTGAGCCTAAAGGGGAGGTGGTTGAAGCAGTCAATACCAGGGGCGGACTGACAACTCATGGGGCCCCCGGGCAATAGGGGATCATGGGGCCCCTGTGTTCTTGCCCAAACTCAAAAAAGCCTATGAAAAAGGTACCAGGGGCATCTCATGGGGCCCCCTACTGACCCTGGGCCCTCAGGCAGTGCCCGAGTTTCCAAATGGTCAGTCTGACCCTGGTCAATACTGATTTGGGCACAGAGACCCCAAATCTGTATCCAGGTCCTCCAGTACTCAGAGTCTGTGTGTTGCGGGGGAAACATGGACTTAAATCTGAAGTAAAACTACTGTCCTCCCAGGCACACATCTCCCAAAGAATAGAGCCCACTCAGATGCCAGGGTCCGTGGTCAGTAGGCAAGACGCTAGCCTGCAGTCTGCTCCAAAAGCTGCTCTCCTGGTTGGGTTTGTCGCATAAGGATAGCCTATCACACCCTCCCCTCCCCCCACCCTATGTAATAGGTTAGTCCTGGCAAGAGTCCACCTCTAAATATGCTGGGCAGCCTATCACACACACTTTATGGATTGATTGATTGATTGATTGATTGATTGATCCAACCCAGACCCCCCCTCCCCCCTTGTTGCCCAATTCCTGCAATTAATGCCTTTTGAGTTATTGCTCATGTGCAGTATCTCCAATAAGGCTGATGCTTTGATCCCAGGACATAGCCTGAGACACATCATCAGCAGGACAGGGAGACAAGACGTGGGGCTTTCCTGGCAAATCAAGGACAGTTGGCATGTATGCGACAAAAGGTTTGACAGCCTTGGCCACTCTGTGCTGTTGTTGCAGATTTTCCCTCACTTCACCAGTAGAGTGAGTAGGGCAGTCTGATGTGAAGGGGGACTCTGATGTAAAGGGAAGACTCTGATGTGAAGGGGATGTTCTGGTGTGATGGGGAACCTCTTACATGATGGGGACCTCTGACATGATGGAAGCCTCTATATGAAAACTGTGTAGGCAGGTGCAGTCTCTTTTCTTCACTACAGGTGGCGCTCAACCTCTGCGGCATTGCAGAGGGAGAGGAAGTCAAGAGAAACATATTCCTCTATGGTTTCCTGGGTCATTGGGAAAGCGATCTGGTTGGATGCTGCTGCCCCATGTGAATCTGGTGGCCATCTTGGGTCAGGCAGAGTCAATTTAAGACCCTAGCTCTTGGGCTTGGCATGCATTTTGCAAATGGACAGGGTGGGGACAGGTTACCCATCTGTCAGTGAAAGTGAGTAGGGACAGGATAGGGACACGTGATCCAGGAATCCTCCCAATTGGCCTCATTCCACCCACAGAGACAGATGTGGCACATCAGGACTCTGCATTATTGTTCAGAACTGTGAGTGTTCCCAGTTGGTGGTCCTCCCGCTGGGCTGTTTGTATCTTTGAGACGTGACTTCAATACAAGTTCTATTAATTGGAACCGGACTCTGTGTATTTACAGCCGCTGCACCACACTGCACCCACCCACAGATGGGCCCTGATGAAGGGGGGGCACTGACATGATGGGAGATTGTCCCAGGCTCAGGTCTCCCATTGATAAGCAACATTTACATTTTTTGCATTTCAGACTGAGGGGGCCTTAAGGTTTTGCATACTTTTAAAGAGTTCTGCCACTGACAAGAGGTTGAAAAACACTGGCTTAGAGACTCAGAGGGGGCGGAGTTGAGAACCGGTTCTCATCATCTGTGTCAGAAACTCGTGTTTTATCTTTGTCGTGTTTTAAACATTAAACATTTAAAGTCACTGACTTCTGATGGATTTCACAAAGCTACTCTACTAAAGCGTGGCAAAGAAAAAACAGCGCCCCCTACATGTGTTCTTCTCCTAAATTTTGAGGTCGGAGTGGAGAGTCCCTTTAAGCCGTTCCTCTCTGCAGAATCTCCAGCTCCACCGGCTCATCAGATACCTTCCTGCAGCCGGGGAGGAAAGTGCTGCTTGTAATATTTATCACAGAGCTGCCTCTCCCCCTTCCACTCCTGAACACAATCTCTTTGCCGTGTTATTTAATCATGATACAACATAAAAGGGAAAATGCATACTTAAGGCGCCAAAAGCCCATCAAGCCATTGTACATGATAGAAGCAATTTGTAATAATTGATTTATTAAAGCCGCACTTGTGGAATAATGCGGTTTTTGAGAAGCCATGCGCCCCGCCACCGAACTTACTCAAAAGTGGTCATTTATCAAAGCTAAAGAACGACTCTCATGCTCCGGGGATGCTGATTATAGAACACTCCTAGCTTTTATTTATTAAAAGAGAAAAGGCTACTTGTTTACGGCTGAAGAACTTCAATTTCCAGAAGTGTTTTTTTTTTTTTCAGTACACCTACGCTGCATTGCTGTACTGGGCTGTGGACATTAGGGGGCGACAACCATTTCACCATAGAGCACGGGTGTCAAACTGGCGGCCCACCAGCTGTTGCCAAACTACAAGTCCCATGAGGCATTGCAAGATTGACAGTTACAAGCATGACTCCCAAAGGCAGAGGCATGATGGGACTTGTAGATTTGCCACCAGTTTGACACCCCTGCCATAGAGGGGACTACATGGACAGTGTCAGCTAAAGTAGAGTTCCACCCAAAACTGGAAGCTTTTCTGCCTCCTCCCCCCCCCCCCCTTCCCCTGCCATATTTGGCACCTTTTGGGGGAGAGGGGGGAGGAGGTACCTGGTTTTCACAAGCACCCGCTCCCACTTCTAGCTGCGTTCGCCGTGGGAGGGCGTCTTATGATGCACCCAGTGCTGTCAGTGATCGGTGTCCTACGGACAGAGGTGATCACATGACTAGCTAAAAGGCCAACCACAGCAGAGTTTCACCATGTGATCAGCTGGGTCCAATGACACAGCAGATCACAAAGTAAATACAGTAGCCGGTTTAACGGCAGCATTTTCCTCACACTGTCAGAGCATGAGGAACGTACTGCCGATAACCAGCACATGTCACTAGTAATCAGTGCCCTGATCATCAGTGCCCAGCAGTGCCCATCAGTGCACCCACCAATGCCCAGCAGTGCCACCTACCAGTGCCCATCAGTTCCACCCACCAGTGCCCATCAGTGCCACCCAACAGTGCCTATCAGTTCCACCCACCAGTACCCATCAATGCCACCAAACAGTGCCCATTTGTGCCACTCATCAGTGCCCCCCACCAGTGCCGATCAGTGCCACCCACAAGTGCCCATCAGTTCCACTCACCAGTGCCCATCAGTGCCACCCACCAGTGCCCCCCACCAGTGCCCATCAGTGCCACCCACCAGTGCCCATCCGTTCCACCCACAAGTGCCCACCAGTGCCCATCAGTGCCACCCACCAGTGCCCATCAGTTCCACTCACCAGTGCCTATCAGTTCCACCCACCAGTGCCACCCACCAGTGCCCAGTAATGCCACCCACCAGTGCCACCCACCAGTGCCCAGTAGTGCCACCCATCAGTGCTGCCCAGCAGTTGCGCCCATAATAGAAACATAGACAAAAACATTTTTTAAACATTTTTTGCCTTTTTTTTATAGTGCAAAAAATAAAAACCCCAGTGGTGATTACCCACTTGCCCTCCATGGGATTTACCCCCTTTCCTGACCAGGCCATTTTTTGCGATATGGCGTTGCGTTAGTTTAACTGACAATTGCGCAGTCATGCAACACTGTACATAAATGAGATGTACAGTTGCAAGAAAAAGTATGTGAACCCCTTGGGATTACGTGGAGTTTTGCATGAATTGGGCATAAAATGTGCTCTGAACATCATCTAAGTCACAACAACAGAAGAACACAGTCTGCTGAACATAATACTACACAAACATTAGATGTTGCCATGGTTTAATTGCACATAACATGTAAACAATCACAGTGCAGGGAGGAAAAAGTATGTGAGGCCCTAGCTTAATGACTTCTCCCAGAGCTAATTGGAGCCAGGAGTGAGCCAACCTTGACTCCAATCAGTGTGATGATATTGGATGTGTTGCCGACAGCTGTCCTGCCCTTAAAAAACACACACCTGTTTTGGGTTTACTGGTTTCAAGAAGCACTTTCTGATGTGAACCATGCCTCGCAGAAAAGAGCTCTCAGAAGACCTACGATCAAGAATTGTTGACTTGCATGAAGCTGGAAAGGGTTACAAAAGTATCTCCAAAAGCCTTGATGTTCATGTGTCCACGGTAAGACAGACTGTCTACAAATGGAGAAAGTTTAGAACTGCTGCTACTCTCCCTAGGCGTGGTCCTCCTGTAAAAATGACTGCAAGAGCACAGCGCAGAATGCTGCATGAGGTAAAGAAGAATCCCAGAGTGTCAGCTAAAGACCTACAGAAATCTCTGGCACATGCTAACATTTTTGTTGACACATCTACAATAAGGAAAACATGAAACAAGAATGGAGTACATGGGAGGACACCACGGAGGAAGCCAAAAAGAATATTGCAGCACGTTTGAAGTTTGCAAAAGAGCACCTGGATGTTCCACAGCACTACTGGCAAAATATACTGTGGACAGATGACACCAAGATTGAGTTGTTTGGGAAGAACACACAACACTATGTGTGGAGAAAAAAAGGCACAGCACACCAACATCAAAACCTCATCCCCACTGTGAAACATGGCGGAGGGAGCATTATGGTTTGGGGCTGCTTTGCTGCCTCAGGGCCTGGACGGATTGTTGTCATTGATGGGAAAATGAATTCCAGAGTTTATCAAGACATTTTGCAGGAAAACGTACGACCATCTGTCCGCCAACTGAAGCTCCACAGAGGATGGGTGATGCAACAGGACAATGACCCAAAGCATACAAGTAATTCAACAAAACAATGGCTGCAACAGCACAGAATACGCCTTCTGGAGTGGCCCAGTCAGAGTCCTGACCTCAACCCCATTGAAATGCTGTGGCATGACCTTAAGAGAGCGATTCACACCAGACATCCCAAGAATATTGCTTCACTGAAACAGTTTTGTGAAGAGGAGTGGTCCAAAATGACTCCAGATCGTTGTGCAGGTCTGATCTGCAACTACAGGAAACGTTTGGTTGAGGTTATTGCTGCCAAAGGAGGGTCAACCAGTTATTAAGTCCAAAGGTTCACATACTTTTTCCTCCCTGCACTGTGAATGTTTACATGTTATGTGCAATTAAACCATGGCAACATCTAATGTTTGTGTAGTATTATGTTCAGCAGACTGTGTTCTTCTGTTGTTGTGACTTAGATGATGTTCAGAGCACATTTTATGCCCAATTCATGCAAAACTCCACGTAATCCCAAGGGGTTCACATACTTATTCTTGCAACTGTATACTGGGATTTATTTTTTTTATACTAGTAATGGCATCGATCAGAGACTTATAGCGGGACTGTGGAGAGATTCTGACACTGGGTGGGAACTGACTAACTATCACTGACATCCCCAGTGACATTAATGTAGTGATCAGTGCTAATAAAAAGCACTGACACTGTTCTAATGACACTGGGCAGGAAGGAGCAATCAAAGGGTTAACTGTGTGCTGTGTGTGTTTTACATTGTGTGCTGTGTGCTGTTTTACTTAGGAGACATGCTGCTTTGTATCTCTCTGCTGTGCAGAGATACAAAGCAGCATGTCCACAGTGACAGGTGAGAGACCTGTGTTGTTTACACACAGGTCTCTCCCATCAGCTTTGCCAATGATCACCGAGTGCTTGATTGACATTCGAAGCCACCAATAGCAGCGCGGGTAGGGCGGCGGGCGCGCCCCCTACCCGGAAATGCAAATCACACATATATATGTGTGTGATTTTACGCAGACATGCTGATTTGTAGCAGTACTTCTGCTATAGGGAGGATGGCAAGTGGTTAAATACCACCAAAAGAAAGCTCTATTTGTGTGAAAAAAATGTTAAAATTTCATATGGGTACAGTATTGCATGACCGCGCAATTGTCATTAAAGTGCGACAGCGCTGAATGCTGAAAAGTGGCCTGGGCAGGAAGAGGGTAAATATGCCCAGCTGGGATTTTTTTTTTTATACTAGTAATGGCGGCGATCAGAGACTTATAGCAGGACTGCGGTGAGCATTCTGACACTGGGTGGGAACTGACTATCACTGACATCCGCAGTGACACTAATGTAGTGATCAGTGCTAATAAAAAGCACTGACACTGTACTAATGACACTGGGCAGGAAGGAGCGATCAAAGGGTTAACTGTGTGCTGTGTGTGTTTTACATTGTGTGCTGTTTTACCTAGGAGACATGCTGCTTTGTATCTCTCTGCTGTGCAGAGATACAAAGCAGCATGTCCACAGTGACAGGAGAGAGACCTGAGTTGTTTACACACAAGTCTCTCCCCTGTCAGCTTTGCCAATGATCACCGAGTGCTTGATTGACATTCAAAGCCGCCAATAGCAGCGTGGGCAGGGCGGCGTGCGCGCCCCCTACCCGGAAATGCAAATCATATATATATGTATATATCACACACACATATATATATATACATATATATATATATATATATATACATACACACACGTGTGTGTGATTTTCGCAGCCGTGCCGCCTTGTAGCAGTACTTCTGTTATAGGGCGGATGGCAAGTGGTTAACCTCCCTAGCGGTCTGATTATGTCCATATTTCTGTGCTCAAAGCGGTACATTTTTTTGCGTGGAAATATGTAGTTTTTTTATTGTAGGCCTGTAATTTTTAGGAATAACTCACTGAAATCTGTCCGAACAAGAGTCTAGTAAACATCCCGGGTATGATAAAATTAGAAACACGAAATCATAAACTGTAATTTAATAAATAATCATAAAAATAATAATAATATAATAATACATTTAATTCAATAATATAATCAAACCAAAAACACTGAAATGTGAAATATAGCGCCAAGTTCGCACATCACTGAGCAAAGTCGCAGAATCGTTTTCAGTGTCTGATGAGGAATTTCCCCCACCAATCATTATCACTCAATTCTGCAAGTGGTTCTGATTTACTATCGCTGTTCTCTAGCCGGTCTAAAACCGCGTCTGACCTAAAGGGACGCCATGGACGTTTCTCAGTTTCCAGGCAGAAAGAACAGTAAAAATGCAGGCAGGGCGCCGGACAAAGCACTCGGGACAAAATGTATGTGAAATGGTTTGATACAGGAATGTTATACTATGTGATTTTAGTGGATTTAGTTGAATGTCACTTTTTGTCATTTTCAAATTTCCCGCCGGTTCCGTCCCCCGTACGTCCCGACGTCGCAGGGAACGGAACCCAGAAGACAGATGCCGGCATCAGCCAGAGAACACTGCAGGGGGGACATCGCGGGAGCGCAGGACAAGGTAAGTGAAGAAGAGATCCCGGAGCAACGCTGCAGTGTATTCCCGAGTGTAGCTCGGGGTTACCGCTTGTGGTACTGAAACTTTACCCCGAGCTACACTCAGGAATACCGCCAGGGGGGTTAAATACCACCAACAGAAAGCTCTATTTGTGTGAAACAAATGCTAAAATTTCATATGGGTACAGTGTTGCATGACCGCGCAATTGTCATTAAAGTGCGACAGCGCTGAATGCTGGAAATTGGCCTGGACAGGAAGCAGGTAAAAGTGCTCGGTAGGCGAGGGGTTAAAAACATCTCTAAATTCATCCAATTAGAATGAAGGTGAGATATTACATGAAAAGCTATCATCGCCGAGATTATCAACAGATAAGAAGTGATGACAACGGAAACGTGCGGCCGCGTCCTGACACTTGATCATGCTTTTCGGAAGTCTGAGAATGTCTGCGGGAATCAATACTGTTTAGAAGGAAAGGTTACATCTGCAGATTAGATCTTCAACTTCCTAAAAAGGTTCTCAGATGATATCAGCGGAGATACAATGTAACAAAGAGGGGAGGTTACAGATCACTAGTAGACTTCTCTTATCCCTGGTCACTCGATTTACATGGACTTTAACTCCTTCCCGCCCAGCTCAGCATCCCTTTAACTGGGTTTCTATGCTCGGAAAAGCTGGAATGCCCAATCATGTGACCATTGTGATTGGCTGCTACAGCGGTCACATGATCAGGAGCCGATCCCACCAACTACCGATCATTACTAGGGATTTGGAGCTCTCTATGACAACTGGGGAGAGCACACCCCAGCACAGAAACTATTGTCATCTGTAGACACGTATGTGCGGTGTGTGGGCGAGTCCATCTTCTTCGCGGCCACACATATGTAAGAAGGAAAGCTCTAGATATCACTTTTTAGTGTTACAGCAACTGATTCTTTTTTGTTTTTAAACCTCACATATCTGTTGTTTATGAATGGCTGAACTGAGATGTTATTGGATGGCTCAGAGCTAATCTGAGTGGCTCTGTACCATGTGACCATTGGGATGACCAATCATAGTGATCACAATTGTAAACAGTGTAGTGGATGGCTCAGATCAAAGACAGTGCCCGGAGCGGATCTGAGTGGCCCTGTACCATTTGATTGTTGGGATGACCAATCACAGTGATCACAAATGTAAACAATGATCAGATCAAAGACAGTGTACAGAGCCATTCTGAGTGACTCTGTACCATGTGGTTGTAGGGATGATCAATCATAGTGATCACAAATGTAAACAGTGTAGTGGATGGCTTAGATCAGGCATGTCCAAAGTCCGGCCCGCGGGCCAATTGCGGCCCGCGTTCCGGACTGAAACGGCCCCACAGGTGAGCTACCCTAATACATAACTTACGGCCCCCGGTAGTGATTCCCTGAAAGCTACTGAGGACTCCAGCGATCTCTTGACATCATCAGCTGGTGCAGGAAGGAGAGCCCAAATCTCGCGACGTCCGAGATCTCGTGAGATTTCTGCTTTCCTTCTCTGTGTGCCGGCTGATGACGTCAATTCCCGCTCGACAGATCCCTGGAGTCCTCAGTGGCATTCGCAGAATCACTAGTGGAGGGCCGTAAGTTATATATTGGGCAGCTCATCTGTGGGGTCCGGAACGTGGGCCGAGTGATCCCAGGTGGTGCGCAGGGAATTACTACTGGGGCTACCATTTACCATTATTTACTATGTCTGCAGTCTCTGGTCATCTCCTGTACTGTCCGCAGTCTCTGGTCATCTCCTGTACTATGTCCGCAGTCTCTGGTCATCCCCTGCACTGTGTCCGCAGTCTCTGGTCATCCCCTGCACTGTGTCTGCAGTCTCTGGTCATCTCCTGTACTATGTCCGCAGTCTCTGATCATCTCCTGTACTGTGTCCGCAGTCTCTGGTCATCTCCTGTACTGTGTCCGCAGCCTCTGGTCATCTCCTGTACTGTGTCCGCAGTCTCTGGTCATCTCCTGTACTGTGTCCGCAGTCTCTGGTCATCTCCTGTACTATGTCCGCAGACTCTGGTCATCTCCTGTACTGTGTCCGCAGTCTCTGGTCATCTCCTGTACTATGTCCGCAGTCTCTGGTCATCTCCTGTACTATGTCCGCAGTCTCTGGTCATCTCCTGTACTGTGTCCGCAGACTCTGGTCATCCCCTGTACTGTGTCCGCAGACTCTGGTAATCCCTTGTACTATGTCCGCAGTCTCTGGTCATCTCCTGTACTGTCCGCAGACTCTGGTCATCCCTTGTACTATGTCTGCAGTCTCTGGTCATCTCCTGTACTGTGTCCGCAGTCTCTGGTCATCTCCTGTACTGTGTCCGCAGTCTCTGGTCATCTCCTGTACTGTGTCCGCAGACTCTGGTCATCCCCTGTACTATGTCCGCAGTCTCTGGTCATCTCCTGTACTGTGTCCGCAGTCTCTGGTCATCTCCTGTACTGTGTCCGCAGTCTCTGGTCATCTCCTGTACTGTGTCCGCAGACTCTGGTCATCCCCTGTACTATGTCCGCAGTCTCTGGTCATCTCCTGTACTGTGTCCGCAGTCTCTGGTCATCTCCTGTACTGTGTCCGCAGTCTCTGGTCATCTCCTGTACTGTGTCCGCAGTCTCTGGTCATCCCTGTGCTGTGTCCGCAGTCTCTGGTCATCCCCTGTACTGTGTCCGCAGTCTCTGGTCATCTCCTGTACTGTGTCCGCAGTCTCTGGTCATCTCCTGTACTGTGTCCGCAGTCTCTGGTCATCTCCTGTACTGTGTCCGCAGACTCTGGTCATCCCCTGTACTGTGTCCGCAGTCTCTGGTCATCTCCTGTACTGTGTCCGCAGACTCTGGTCATCCCCTGTACTGTGTCCGCAGTCTCTGGTCATCCCCTGTACTGTGTCCTCAGTTTCTGGTCATCTCATGTACTGTGTCCGCAGTCTCTGGTCATCTCCTGTACTATGTCTGCAGTCCATTGGTTCAGAATTTTTTTTTCCTGTTTTTCGCCTCTAAAACCTAGGTGCGTCTTATGGTCAGGTGCGTCTTATGGAGCGAAAAATACGGTATCAATTTGGGCTATAATGGATTGGTGCTCAGGATCGCTTGACGTCATCAGACAGTGCAAGGAGAAACAAAGCCCAAATCTCGCGACCTCCGAGATCTCGCGAGATTAGGGCTTTCCTTCTCCCTGTGCTGTCAGAGTGATTTAACACCTGTTTAGATTTGTCATCCAAGTCACAAAATGAAAAGTATGCCGTTTTCAATAAACTTTTGCATAAAATAGTTCATTTGCATTTAATGTTAATGGTTCATCAGAATGTCGGGCAAAATGGTCGGCCCTCGCACATGTTCACTTCATCAAATCTGGCACTCTTCCAAAAAAGTTTGGACACCCCTGGCTTAGATCAAAGACAGTGTACAGAGCTAATTTGAGTGGCTCTGTACCATGTGTTCATTGGGATGACCAATCATAGTGATCACAAATGTAAACAGTGTAGTGGATTGCTCAGATCAAAGACAGTGTACAGAGCCATTCTGAGTGGCTCTGTACCATGTGTCCATTGGGATGACCAGTCATAGAGATCACAAATGTAACAGTGTAGTGGATGGCTCAGATCAAAGACAGTGTACAGAGCTAATCTGAGTGGCTCTGTACCATGTGTTCATTGGGATGACCAATCATAGTGATCACAAATATAAACAGTGTAGTGGATTGCTCAGATCAAAGACAGTGTACAGAGCCATTCTGAGTGACTCTGTACTATGTGGTTGTTGGGATGATTAATCACAGTGATCACAAATGTAAACAGTGTAGTGGATGGCTCAGATCAAAGACGGTGTACAGAGGTGATCGGAGCGGCCCTGTACCATGTGGTTGTTGGGATGACCAATCACTGTGATCACAAATGTAAATAGTGTAGTGGATGGCTTAGATCAAAGACAGTGTACAGAGCTGCTCTGAGTGGCTCTGTACCATGTGTTCATTAGGATGACCAATCATAGTGATCACAAATGTAAACAGTGTAGTGGATTGCTCAGATCAACGACAGTGTACAGAGCCATTCTGAGTGACTCTGTACCATGTGGTCTTTAGGATGACCAATCACAAATGTAAACAGTGTAGTGGATGGCTCATTAAAGACAGTGTACAGAGATAATCTGAGTGACTCTGTACCATGTGGTACAATGACTAATCATATTGATCACAAATGTAAACAATGTATCACTTCAGGATCAGAGGATTCCAAGGTTGAGGGATCATATTTAATCTTTCACTCCTCCCCCCTCCCATATATCTCATCCCCGTCCTGTGTCCATGAACTATACATTAAGCCCTTCCCTCCTCCTCCCTCTAAGTATGACCTGTACATTCAAAGAAGAATTCCAGACATGGCTGTATTATACATCGTTACATAGGTCCAGCTTCAAGCAGCATATCTATGCTTATACCATACCTAGCCAATGTCCCTGGAAGCTGAAATTTCCTGAAGTAGACCCCGCTACCCCAGTAGTCTTCACTTGCTTCTGGATCCTGAGCCGAGCATCTGGCCCGATGCATTCTGAGCAAGGTAGTCATTTATCTTCACTTATAACTGACCTCTCATGCATCTCAACCTATCAACTTTAATTTCATATTCTATAACTCCAACAATAATGGAGTTACCTTCCTAAAATGTGACTACACCAAGGTAGAAGACATTACCAGCCCATTAGACACCACGTATGCCTATATTGCAAGGTCTAGAAGGCTAATAAGACACATTAGACCTCCCAGAAGAAAGACCCATCATAGACCTGGCATATTTGGTGTCTAAAAAATGGTGACTACTAACTAATATGCTGGTTTTCAGATTCTGAAATGCTGTCATATGGAAGTACAGATGTAGCCAGGATAGCCTTTAACCACTTCACCAGGAGGAACCCAGGACCCACTGCACCAGTGTAGGGTCTGACAATGGGTCCAAGGATTTCATCCCGATACCTAATGGCAGTCAGGGTGCCATTGTCTAGCCTGTAGAGGTCTGTGCGTCCCTCCATGGATATGCCTCCCCAGACCATCACTGACCCACCACCAAAACGGTCATACTGAACCATGTTACAGGCAGCAGAACGTTCTCCACGGCTTCTCCAGACCCTTTCACGTTTGTCACATGTGCTCAGGGTGAACCTACTCTCATCTGTGAAAAGTACAGGGCGCCAGTGGTGGACCTGCCAATTCTGGTGTTCAATGGCAAATGCCAATCGAGCTCTATGGTGTCGGGCAGTGAGCACAGGGCCCACTAGAGGACGTCGGGCTCTCAGGTCACCCTCATGAAGTCTGTTTCTGATTGTTTGGTCAGAGACATTCCCACCAGTGACCTGCTGGAAGTCATTTTGTAGGGCTCTGGCAGGGCTCATCCTGTTCCTCCTTGCACAAAGGAGCAGATACCGGTCCTGCTGATGGGTTAAGGACCTTCTACAGCCCTGTCCAGCTCTCCTAGAGTAACTGCCTGTCTCCTGGAATCTCCTCCATGCTCTTGAGACTGTGCTGGGAGACACAGCAAACCTTCAGGCAATGGCATGTATTGATGTGCCATCCTGGAGGAGTTGGACTGCCTGTGCAACCTCTGTAGGGTCCAGGTATGGCCTCATGCTACCGGTAGTGACACTGACCCTAGCCAAATGCATAACTAGTGAAAAACAGTCAGAAAAGATGAGCAGGGAAAAAAATGCCAGTGGCCTCCACCTGTAAAACCATTCCTGTTTTGGGGGTTGTCTCATTGTTGCTCATCTAGTGCACTTGTTGTTCATTTTATTAACACCAAAGCAGCTGAAACTGATTAACAACCCCCTCTGCTACTTACCTGACCAGATCAATATCCCAGGAGATTCATTGACTTTAATTTTATGAGCCGTGTATATTACAGGGGAACTTATTATTATTGCTCTGACGCTGGGATCGGAGCGCCGATTGGTTTTCCCAAGAGGGACCTGAGTGTCTGGAGCCCAGAGAGAGTGCTGGAGACACATGGAGTCAGCATGCAAGGCAGATACAGAAGGGGCTAGGGCCTGTTCACATGTGCGCTTGGAATGCTTTTCAGAGGTGTTTGACAGGTGGTGCTTTGAGTGTGTGGACGCTAGCGCGGCGCAACTGCGGGAACTGTTTTCACTTACAATTAAACCGGTTGTAAACCCTTCACAGTAATGTGACTGACCTCAGGTGATACAAAAAGATGAAATAAATCCTCCTACATAAGTTGTACCTGTTTATCGGCGGTATTCCCTTCTCTACAAACTGCAGAAGTATAATTATTATTATTATACAGGATTTATGGTGCCAACAGTTTGCTCAGCACTTTACAATATAACGGGAGACAATACAGCAACAATACAGTTCAATACAAGAGGGATAGGAAGGCCTGATCCTAGGAGCTTACAATCTAACAGCAAACAGAAGCTGTTGTGTTAATGTCGGTGACAGGCTGCATCATATACCGTCATTTCTGATTTTTCCCAGTTACAAATGTTGCAGAATGATGTTATTCATTATACAGCAGAACAGCAAAAAAAAAAAAAAAGATATTTTCTATCAATCCAGTCTTTCCGCTCATTGATATTCATGTGACACTCATTGCTTGATAAAAATCATAAGTTACACTGTTAAACTGTGTATTATGCCTGACACAACACCTTTAATCACACAGCAGACTCCTGCCAAAATCTCCATACGGGTTAATAAAATCCTCGTGATTACATTAGTCCCGTAGATAAGAAAATTTAAGAGAGGATAAGAAAACAGAATACTCCTTCGCAGCCCGGCAAGCGTTATAAACGCACATAGTAAATGTCAAAGCATTAATATTTAACGTGACGCCGATACAAACGGCCGACGGAAAGAGGCTTGTAGAGACTTTCACTCAAAATAAGTGACGGATAAATCAGCAGAATAGGCTGCAGGTGAAAATTCTTTAACATATTAACCAAAGCCGATCGTTATCGCTCCTTATCCGCTGTCAGCGCCCAATAGAGACCTAATGAAAACTTTGACATTCAGCACCAACGCCCCTGCCGCGAATACCAACACAACAGCCGGATCTATGGATGGGAAAAAAGGAGTTGTTTGCAGCCCACAATTACTACATAGATACAATATATAGAATACATTTTATTCTTACTTTTTTTATATTGCACATAAAGCGGGAACGTCACCCTTACAGGGGCGGACTGACCATTTGGAAACTTGGGCACTGCCCGAGGGCCCGGGGTCAGTGGGGGGCCCCATGAGATGCCCCTGGTACCTTTTTCATAGGCTTTTTTTGAGTTTGGGCAAGGACACAGGGGCCCCATGATCCCCTATTGCCCGGGGGCCCCATGAGTTGTCAGTCCGCCCCTGCACCCTAATGAAAACTTTGACATTCCTCACCAACGCCCCTGCCGCGAATACCAACAGAGGAGCCGGAAATATGGATGGGAAAAAGGAGTTATTTTCAGCCCACAATTGCTACACGATATATAGATACAGTATATAAAATACATTTTATTCTTACTTTTTTTATTGTATATTTTTATATTGAATATAAAGCGGGAACATCACCCTAAGGAAAACTTTGACATTCCGCACCAACGCCCCTGCCGCGAATACCAACACAACGGCCGGATCTATGGATGGGAAAAAAGGAGTTGTTTGCAGCCCACAATTACTACATAGATACAATATATAGAATACATTTTATTCTTACTTTTTTTATTGTATATTTTTATATTGCACATAAAGCGGGAACGTCACCCTTACAGGGGCGGACTAACCATTTGGAAACTCGGGCACTGCCCGAGGGCCCGGGGTCAGTGGGGGGCCCCATGAGATGCCCCTGGTACCTTTTTCATAGGCTTTTTTTGAGTTTGGGCAAGGACACAGGGGCCCCATGATCCCCTATTGCCCGGGGGCCCCATGAGTTGTCAGTCCGCCCCTGCACCCTAATGAAAACTTTGACATTCCTCACCAACGCCCCTGCCTCGAATACCAACAGAGGAGCCGGAAATATGGATGGGAAAAAGGAGTTATTTTCAGCCCACAATTGCTACACGATATATAGATACAGTATATAAAATACATTTTATTCTTACTTTTTTTATTGTATATTTTTATATTGAATATAAAGCGGGAACATCATCCTAAGGAAAACTTTGACATTCCGCACCAACGCCCCTGCCGCGAATACCAACACAACAGCCGGATCTATGGACGTGAAAAAAGGAGTTATTTGCAGCCCACAATTTCTACATAGATACCATATATAGAATACATTTTATTCTTACTTTTTTATTGTATATTTTTATATTGCACATAAAGCCGGAACGTCACCCTAACAGGGGCGGACTGACCATTTGGAAACTCGGGCACTGCTCGAGGGCCCGGGGTCAGTGGGGGACCGCAGGAGATGCCCCTGGTACCTTTTTCATAGGCTTTTTTTGAGTTTGGGCAAGGACACAGGGGCCCCATGATCCCCTATTGCCCGGGGGGCCTCATGAGTTGTCAGTCCGCCCCTGCACCCTATTGAAAACTTTGACATTCCTCACCAACGCCCCTGCCGCGAATACCAACACAACAGCCGGATCTATGGACGGGAAAAAAGGAGTTATTTGCAGCCCACAATAACTACATAGGTACAGTATATAGAATACATTATATTCTTACTTTTTTTATTGTATATTTTAATATTGCACATAAAGCCGGAACGTCACCCTAATGAAAACTTTGCCATTCCTCACCAACGCCCCTGCCGCGAATACAAACACGGGAGCCAGAAATATGGACGGGGAAAAAGGAGTTATTTTCAGCCCACAATTGCTACACGATATATAGATACAGTATATAGAATACATTTTATTCTTACTTTTTTTATTTTATATTTTTATATTGCATATAAAGCCGGAACGTCACCCTAACAGGGGCGGACTGACCATTTGGAAACTCGGGCACTGCCCGAGAGCCAGGGGTCAGTGGGGGGCCCCATGAGATGCCCCTGGTACCTTTTTCATAGGCTTTTTTGAGTTTAGGCAAGAACACAGGGGCCCCATGATCCCCTATTGCCCGGGGGCCCCATGAGTTGTCAGAATACCAACACGAGAGCCGGAACTAAGGATGGGAAAAAAGGAGTTATTTGCAGCCCACATTGCTATACGATATATAGATACAGTATATAGAATACATTTTATTCTTACTTTTTTTATTTTATATTTTTATATTGCACATAAAGCGGGAACGTCACCCTCTCAATCAACATGGATTATTTGTAATCCTTGTGCTGCTAGTATTAGTAAATAGGAAAATATATCGTATTAAGTTTAACCTCCTGATGGTCTAACTAATCAATATTTTTGAATGTCAAAGCGGTACATTGTTTTTGCATGGACATTTGTTGTTTTATATTGTAGGGCTGTCATTCTTAAGAATAACTCATTGAAATCTGTCAAACAAGAGTAGTAAACATCCCGGGTATGATAAACACACAAAATCATAAATTATAATATAATCATTTTTTTCTTCTTTTTTTTGTTAGCGCTGCACTTTCTTACATATAATAATATAATAAATAATTATAAAAAATAATAATAAATGTAATTCAATAATGTCAGTGTCTGATGACGAATTTCCCCCACGAATCACTATCGCTCAATTCTGCAAGTGATTCTAATCCACTATCGCTGTTTTCTAGCCGGTCTAAAACCGCTTTTGATCTAAAGGCAAGGGCGTCCCTAGGCAGGTGTGGGGGGGGGGGGGGTGTGAGCCGCATCAGGTGACACCTACCACACAGGGTGACACCGGACCTGCTCCACGAAAAGGTAAGTTGTAAAGCAAGCCGACGATCCCCGCAGGATGGTTCGGATCTGCAGATTGAGCATAATGGACTGGACTCCGATCCATTATGCTCCCCAATCTGCAGTTCCGATCCATCCTGCGGGGATCGTCGGCTTGCTTTACAACTTACCTTTTCGTGGAGTGGGTCCAGTGTCACCCCGTATAGGTTGCATGCCGACGATCCCCGCAGGATGGATGGGATCTGCAAATTGAGCATAATGGATCAGAGTCCGATCCATTATGCTCCCAAATCCTCATATCCCATCCATCCTGCGGGGATCGTCGGCATGCAACCTATACGGGGTGACACCGGACCCGCTCCACGAAAAGGTAAATTGTAAAGCAAGCCGACGATCCCCACAGGATGGATCGGATTGCCGGCTTGCTTTACAACTTACCTTTTCGTGGAGTGGGTCCGGTGTCACCCTGTGCGGTCGGTGTCACCGGGTGCGGGCCGCACTCCCCGCAACTGACTCGGGACCCCATACTCAGATGCGGTAAGATACCGCTTAATGAACTGTCCTAGTTTGAAGTTTGTGGTTGAACTTTCGTTAGGTTCGAATGTTCAACCGCTAACCGATCAGGGGGGTGTTCAGCCCATCGCTATTTGCCAAAAATAAATGCTTTGGGATGTACGACCAAATAATAGATTTCTTAGCAGTGCACAGGGGCGGACTGATCATTAAGGCACCCTGGCACTGCCCGAGGGCCCGGGGTCAGTAGGGGGCCCTATGAGATGCCCCTGGTACCTTTCATAGGCTTTTTTGGGTGTGGTTGTAGCGTGGGGGCAAGGACACAGGGGCCCCATTATTTCCTATTACCCCATGAATTGTCAGTCCACCCCTAGCAGAGCACCACATCCAAATGCATGTTAGTGCATTGCCATGCAAGGCAAGTTCATTGGCAGAGTCAGTTGGAGTTCCATGCAAAATGAAAGGCACCGCACCAACGCATATGGGGCCAGTTCACACCAGAACGTGGTGCGGGAAACTCTCGTTCTGTGCACGTTTTTCCCACACTGCATTTGCGATCTGTGAACCCCCCAATGAAAGGTCGCAAGCGCAGTGCATTTGCCTGCAGCAGATCGCATGGTACAGTAATACCATGCATTCGGGTTGTAGTGCCTTTAGCCTAGGTTCACATTTGTGTGGGTTGTGCAGCCCGCGTTTGCACGGGCACGGCAGCGTATTCATTTGAATTGGCCACCGTGCCCACATTTCCCACAGAAAAAAAGGTGCAAGCATCTTTTTCAAGACGCAGCCGCAGGGAAATCGCATGGTGCTTTCCCTGCAGTTCCAGAACCTACAAATGGGCTGTGGGTTGAGATGCTTGAGGGTGCCTTTGAGAATGAAGGGTAGCCCTGCGCGTCTCTTAAGAGCAGAGTGATTTGGCTGCGGGTTGTTGCTGGAGCGGGAACAGCTGTGATTCCACCACCCGCATGGAAGAAAAATATGTTTGAAATATATATTAAAAGTATTCTTATATATTATATTATTATTATTATTATACAGGATTTATATAGCGCCAACAGTTTATATATATATATACATACACACACATATAAATATATACACACACACATATATACAGTGAGGAACAGAAGTATTTGAACCCCCTGCGATTTTGCAAGTTCTCCCACTTAGAAATCATGGAGGGGTCTGACATTCACATTGTAGGTGCATTCCCACTCTGAGAGACACAATTTAAAAAAAAAATCAGGAAATCTCATTGTATGATTTGTAAAGAATGTATTTGTCTTGCACTGCTGAACAGAAGTATTTGAACCCCTGAGAAGATCCGTGTTAATATTTGGTACAGAAGCCTTTGTCTGCAATTACATTACAGAGGTCAGACGTTTCCTGTAGTCCTCGGTCAGGTTTGCACTGCAACAGGGATTTTGGCCGACTCCTCCACACCGATCTCCTCTAGATCTGTCAGGTTTCGGGGCTGTCGCTGAGCAACACGGAGTTTCAGCTCCCCCCAAAGATGTTCTATTGGATTTAGGTCTGGAGACTGGCTAGGCCACTCCAGAACCTTGATATGCTTCTTACGGAGCCACTCCTTGGTTCTCCTGGCTGTGTGCTTCGGGTCGTTGTCATGTTGGAAGACCCAGCCACGACCCATCTTCAATGCTCTGACTGAGGGAAGGAGGTTGTTGCTGAAAATCTCACAATAAATGGCCCCATTCATCCTCTACTTAATACAGTGCAGTCGTCCTGTCCCCTTCGCAGAAAAGCACCCCCAAAGCATGATGTTTCCACCCCCATGCTTCACAGTAGGGATGGTGTTCTTGGGATGCAACTCATCCTTCTTTTTCCTCCAAACACGACGAGTGAAGTTTAGACCAAAAAGTTCTACTTTGGTCTCATCTGACCACATGACTTTCTCCCATGCCTCCTCTGGATCATCCAGATGGTCATTGACAAACTTCAGACGGGCCTGGACATGTGATGACTTGAGCAGGGGAACCTTCCGTGCAATGCATGATTTGAAACCATGACGGCGTAGTGTTCTACCGACAGTGACCTTTGAAACTGTGGTCCCAGCTCTCTTCATGTCATTGACCAGCTCCTTCCTTGTAGTTCTGGGCTGATTCCTTACCTTTCTTATCATCAGTGATACCCCACAAGGTGACATCTTGCATGGAACCCCAGTCCGAGGGAGACTGACAGTCCTCTTTAGCCTCTTCCATTTTCTAACAATTGCTCCAACAGTTGATCTATTTTCACCAAGCTGCTTGGCAATTGCCCCGTAGCCCTTCCCAGCCTTTCGGAAGTCCACAATTTTGTCTCTGGTGTCTTGACAGCTCTTTGGTCTTGCCCATGGTAGTAGTTGTCGTCTGACTGACTGTGGGGTGGACAGGTGTCTTTAAAGAGCTCAGACAGGTGCTACTAAGTTAGATGAATGAGTGGAGTAGAGGTGGACTTTTAAAGGCACAGTAACAGGTCTTTGAGAGCCAGAAATCTTGCTGTTTCTTAGGTGTTCAAATACTTCTGTTCAGCAGTGCGAGACAAATACATTCTTTACAAATCATACAATGTGATTTCCTGAATATTTTTTTTAATTCTGGCTCTCAGAGTGGGAATGCACCTACAATGTGAATTTCAGACCCCTCCATGATTTCTAAGTGGGAGAACTTGCAAAATCGCAGGGTGTTCAAATACTTCTGTTCCTCACTGTATATACACACACATATATATATATACACACACATACATACACACACACACACTGCATGTTGAAATGCGTTTTTTATTACAAAATATATGAAAAATGTTTTTAAAAATATTTTAATAAATATATTTCAAATATACTGTATGTCTTTAAAAATACAAATCTGCATTCTATTTTTTTTTTTAAATATATTCTTCAGATTTTTTTAACATATAAAAAAGTCATTTTAACATATATTTTTACATATGTTTGTAAATGCATTCCAAAAATGTAGATTTGTATTTAAAAAAAATATATTTTTTCAAAACATACGGTGTATATATATATATATATATATATGTGTGTGTGTATTTATGTATTTATATATTTTTTTTTTTTTAATATATTGAATACGGCCAAAATTGTAGTATTTCAAATATATGTCACTACATTTGGGAAGAATATTTTAAAAATATATTTCAAATATATTTTTCTTCCATGTGGGTACCACCCTACACAGTGCAGACAAGTGTGATCCTAGCCCCAAAGTGCATGTACTACGTTTGGTACACTTCAGCCCATTCAAGTGAAGGGGCTGAAATCACACTGCACCCGGATCACATGTGAATCACATAGGAAAGCATAGCACATTCATGGTATGATCCGGCCCTTAGCATATGAAAGCCACGCGTTGCGGTAACGTGTGCGTCACTATGTCACAACGGTGTGAACGGGCCACCAGCTTCTGTTTCACATTTTGGTCTCTACTAAGTTTCATGTTCTTTCTTTGTCTGATTTTGTTGTCGGTTGTCGTCTTTTTTTTTTTTCTTGCATTCAGTAAAATCCGCAGCTGCGGCATCCCGCGCTGGCCGCCTTCTTGATATAATGGGCTCTCTGTTAGTTTGTTGCAGAGTGTTCCTCTTTTATCACCGCCGCGTAATTGAAAAGTCAATAAAATACTATTAAAAACACAGCCGGTCTAATCTACCTGCAGATTGTCTGGCCCGACGTCTGGCGGATTGGACATTTTGGAAATGGCAAAAATATTGTCTGGAGATTAATAGCACTAGAGGAAGTAAAAGCGGGCGGTGAATAATGGCGCGGTTTGCGGGACGCAATCAATATTTGCTTTTCGATTGCTGTTGTCCTGCGCCGGTTTGGACGCTGATTGGTGAGCGATCTATATTCCTTCAATTAATTCTGATGGGTGTTCGTCAAATCGAGCTTCTCCATCACGCTGATCAAGATCTCTCGCTCGGGCTTTTGTCTTTCGGAAACGGCGTCTTCGTTTTCTATCTGCTGTGAAATAGATTGATCCGTAAGGGGAGGGGGGGGGGGGGTTTGAGCCTTTTGTGGTATTTGTTTTTTGGAGCAAGATATAAATTTGGATGGAGCCGAGGATGTATGCAAATTAGAGTTCAGCAAAGTAAGATGATCAGAATATATCTGGTGAGAGCTGGAGACCGAACACCTACCACAGATCGCAAGGCAGCCAATATTCCAGGACTGGATTCACTGGGAGATACCGAGGTATGGGGCACCCTGCACCTCATGTCCTAGTGGTGTCACTGACACCTCTCAGTATCCTCATAACATATCAGCTCTATGTTTGGACAATAGCTATGACACTTTCTGTGAACCAAAATACATTTTATGGAAGGTTATATGGAGATATGTACCTGTCTATGGCCAACCTGAAGCTATCTGAGTTTTTGTTAGTGGTTCCTAACCAGCCATACCCAAAAATCTTCATGGAAGTACACAGGGTGTGCATAGTGTGTCCTGTGTTATTTGTACCTCTGCCTCCCCCCCACTTGGCTATTCCCACCTGACAAAATGACAGCCAAAAGTTACTGTATAATACAGCAGATGTAACCGCAACTGTCAAAAACAGACACAGTGTTTATAAACAGACAGAGGATAAAAAGATACAGAGTAGCATTGTTTATAAACATTGATCAGACGGGAGATAGAGTGATATAAAGTAACATTATTTATAAACATTGTTCAGACAGGAGATAGAGAGATACAAAGTAACAATGTTTATAAACATCGATCAGACGGTGGATAGAGAGATACAAAGTAACAATGTTTATAAACATCGATCAGAGGAGAGATACAAAGTAACAATGTTTATAAACATTGATCAGACGGGAGATAGAGAGATACAAAGTAACAATGTTTATAAACATCGATCAGACGGGAGATAGAGAGATACAAAGTAACATTGTTGATAAACATCGATCAGACGGGAGATAGAGAGATACAAAGTAACATTGTTGATAAACATCGATCAGACGGGAGATAGAGAGATACAAAGTAACATTGTTTATAAACATCGATCAGACGGGAGATAGAGAGATACAAAGTAACATTGTTTATAAACATCGTTCAGACGGGAGATAGAGAGATACAAAGTAACAATGTTTATAAACATCGATCAGACGGGAGATAGAGAGATACAAAGTAACATTGTTTATAAACATCGATCAGACGGGAGATAGAGAGATACAAAGTAACAATGTTTATAAACATCGATCAGACGGGAGATAGAGAGATACAAAGTAACATTGTTTATAAACATCGATCAAACGGGAGATAGAGAGATACAAAGTAACATTGTTTATAAACATCGTTCAGACGGGAGATAGAGAGATACAAAGTAACAATGTTTATAAACATCGATCAGACGGGAGATAGAGAGATACAAAGTAACAATGTTTATAAACATCGATCAGACGGGAGATAGAGAGATACAAAGTAACATTGTTTATAAACATCGATCAGACGGGAGATAGAGAGATACAAAGTAACATTGTTTATAAACACCGATCAGACGGGAGATAGAGAGATACAAAGTAACATTGTTTATAAACATCGATCAGAGGGGAGATAGAGAGATACAAAGTAACATTGTTTATAAACATTGATCATATGATGTCAGTAAAAGCTACTTGACAAGTAAAAGAGATAAAAAAAAGATTGTTCAAAACAAAATGTTTTTCTATTCAAACCCTTACTAACCCTTCATTTCTCCTAATCAGCCCAAAGTATAACTGAATTTGCTTTTTTTTGCATAGAGTGGATAGGGATTAGAACTCCTGTGAGGTTTTTATTGTTGCTTTTGTGAGGGTGATTCCCCCTCTCTATGTGTCCTGTTTACTGACAGAAAGATAAAAACAAATGTTTGTCCTGGGCGAAGGTCCACTTTAACGTATACAAAGATTGTGATGGGTGGGGAAGCAATTCCATGGTTTGCAGAATCACAAGCTCTGAATAAGGAATTCCCAGAGCACCAGGGTACTGCGAGTTAGAAGATTTTACAAGGTCAAGCTGACAGGTGCAGGGCTAACCATGCTAGACCACAGGGGCCTAAAAGTGTATACCTGACCAGAAAACATATTTAGCACATCTCTGCAATACAGGGGTGGACTGACCATTTGGAAACTCGGGCACTGCCAGGGGGCCCGATGAGATGCCCCTGGTACCTTTTTCATAGGCTTTTTTGAGTTTGGGCAAGGACACAGGGGCCCCATGATCCCCTTATGCCCGGGGGCCCCATGAGTTGTCAGTCCGCCCCTGCTGCAATACATGCACATTTTTGTCACCATTACACTGGATGTTCAGACAAATACTGATGATCTGCTATCCGGTGAGCTTCCTGTTTGGGCTGACAACAAAGGTCCTCTGCTGCCATGTAATCCAAAGCAGTGTTGTCCGCCCTGCCTGCTGGACTACAGAACTCCCCCAATCTTTGTCCCTCTCCATATGGATACATGGACTCCTGTCCCAGCCATACAGTGCTGCTGCCTTCATCAATAACTGCCCACACACTATATGAAGGGAAAGTGCTCCTGGGAGATTCCGGGTCCTACCTAAGTCAATAGGAGCTTCCAGCAGCTGCCCCTACAAGAATTTTACAAGCCCGAGGATGAGGTCACAGGAGATAATAAACACTTTTTCTCACTGCAGGGAGAAGGTAATTGAAAAATAATGCCAGGATATGATCTCGGAGCACCACAGCGGCTAAATGGTTAGCACTTCCACCTGGCAGTACTCGGGTCATTGGTTCAAATTCCAACCACAGCACACCTGCCTGGAGTCTGCATGTTCTCCCTGTGCCTGTGTGGGTTTCCTCCAGGTGCTCCAGCCTCCTTCCACACTCCAAAGACATGCTGGTAGGTTAATTGGCTCCTGACTAAATTGTCCCTAGTATGTGTATGTATGAATGTGAGTTAGGGACCTTAGATTGTACGCCCCTTGAGGGTTAGGGACTGATGTGAATGTACAATATATAAAGTTGTGTTTAAAATACTAGCAGTCAGACATCACTAACCGGATCAATCACTGTTTTTGGTGGAAATGGTATTTCTACATGGCAAATAATTTCCTAGCAGGTGTAGTAGAGTAATAGAAATCCAACAGACCCAACAGTCATGACATGCATGCTGCTGATTCTGTGTCATTGAATCACTCATTGAAAGGGGCGTGTTCAAAATAATAGCAGTGTGGAGTTCTATTAGTGAGGTCATTCATTCTTTGACAAACAGGTGGCAATTATTGCCCTTATTTAAGGAAGGAAGGCAGCAAATGTTGTACATGCTGGTTACAGTGCATTTCTCTCTGAAATTCTGAGGAAAATGGGTCGTTCCAGACATTGTTCAGAAGAACAGCGTACCTTGATTAAAAAGTTGATTGGAGAGGGGAAAACATATAAAGAAGTGCAGAAAATGATCGGCTGCTCAGCTAAAACGATGGCAAATGCTTTAAAATGGCAACCAAAACCTGAAAGACGTGGAAGAAAGCGAAAAACTACCATTGGAATGGATAGAAGAATAGCCAAAATGGGGCGGACTCAGCCAACAATCAGCTCCAGGAAGATGAAAGAAGGTGTGGCGTTCCCTGTGAGGACTGTTACAATTAGAAGACCCCTATGTGAAGCCAAGCTATCTGCAAGAAGTCCCCGCAAAGTCCCACTGTTGGAAAAAAGACGTGTGCTGAAGAGGTTACAATCTGCCAAAGAGCACATTGTCTGGCCTAAAGAGAAATGGCGCAACATTTTGTGGACTGATGAAAGTAAGATTGTTCTTTTTGGGTCTAGTGGCCAGAGACAGTTTGTCAGATGACCCCCAAACACTGAATTCAAGCCACAATACACTGTGAAGACCGTGAAGCATGGTGGTGCAAGCATCATGATATGGGGATGTTTCTCATACTACGGTGTTGGCCCTATTTATCGCATACCAGGGATCATGGATCAGTTTGAATCCATCAGAATACTTGAAGAGGTCATGCTGCCTTATGCTGAAGAGGAAATGCCCTTGAAATGGGTGTTCCAACAAGACAAGGACCCCAAACACACCAGTAAACGTGCAACATCTTGGTTCCAGACCAACAAGATGGACGTTATGGAGTGGCCAGCCCAATCCCCGGATCTTAATCCAATAGAAAACTTGTGGGGTGACATCAAAAATGCAGTTTCTGAGGCAAAACCAAGAAATAGAGAAGAACTGTGGAATGTGGTCCAATCATCCTGGGCTGGAATACCTGATCACAGGGGCCAGAAGTTGGGTGACTCCATGAAACACAGATGTACAGCAGTTCTCAGAAACAGTGCGACTACAACCAAATATTCATGAAGTCATTCAAAGGAAAGCAAAATCTTCAAACATTTCTCAGTTTATATAGTGAATGTTTGAGTTTGTAAAGAAGAATACAAACACTGCGATTTTTTTGAACCGTCTAATATGCACTTTTCTTCAATTTTTTTAGAGGAACAACACAAATTTGATGTATTTTTCTTCATGTTTTGATTTGGAATAGAATGTGTCGTGTTCCCAATGCATTTGTGTGGATGGAAATAAAAGCTATTAGAAGGATTCTGAGCTTTATTCACTTTTTTTCAACACACTGCTATTATTTTTAACACAACTGTATGTAAAGTGCTACGTAAATTGACAACACTAAATAATTACTATAAATAAATGATCTAGAGAAGCCATTCTCAACCAGGGTTTCATGGAACCCAAACATTCTTCCAAAGGTTTTTAGGTGTTCCATGAGCTGTGGCTGATTGACCTCACATCTGATGGTGCCTGCATAGTTCTGTGTCCAGTGCCACATAAATGATCCAGAAGCCTGATGCCAATGATCTTTTTAGGTGGCATTGTGGGAGGGTGCATTTTCTCACTGACCACCAATGTAAGGGGCATTATTCCCGCTGATCACCAATGTAAGGAGCATTCTTCCTACTGACCACCAATGTAAGAGACATTCTTCCACTGATCACCAATGTAAGGAACATTCTTCCCACTGACCACCAATGTAAGGAGCATTCTTCCCACTGACCACCAATGTAAGGAGCATTCTTCCCATTGACCACCAATGTAAGGGACATTCTTCCCACTGATCACCAATGTAAGGGACATTCTTCCCACTGATCACCAATGTAAGGAGCATTCTTCCCACTGACCACCAATGTAAGGGACATTCTTCCAACTGATCGCCAATGTAAGGAGCATTCTTCCCACTGACCACCAATGTAGGTGACATTCTTCCCACTGACCACCAATGTAAGGGACATTCTTCCCACTGACCACCAATGTAAGGGACATTCTTCCCACTGACCACCAATGTAAGGAACATTCTTCCCACTGATCACCAATGTAAGGGGCATTCTTCCCACTGATCACCAATGTAAGGGGCATTCTTCCCACTGATCACCAATGTAAGGGACATTCTTCCCACTGATCACCAATGTAAGGAGCATTCTTCCCACTGACCACCAATGTAAGGAGCATTCTTCCCACTGACCACCAATGTAAGGAGCATTCTTCTCAATGGCCACTCTTCCCATTGTCTTCTGATTAATTGATTTTAGCAGGGGTTCCCTGAGACCTAAAAACATATATTTTTCAGGTTTCATCTGAAGTAAAAAGAAATAAGAAAGGCTGATCTAGAGGCAGAGAGCGAGATTTGGGAGGTAAATGTAGGTAATTCCAGGACATACACATTAATCTTGTATCATAATCAGCTGTTGGACTCTTTTGTCTTGCATTAAATGATGGCGGGTTCCTTCACTCCAGCACTTGGCCTCTCGTATTTGAGGAGGTATTGATTATCTGTTAGTGAGATGGATCAGCTTATCGTTTGTTTGTTTTAATTCTGGAGGGCACTTTTGACCTTTTCACCTGTTCAAGGACCATAAATGGAACTCTTGCCAGCAGCTCAGACAGTTTATTTTAATGCGGTTGTTGACGCATTGAAGGACACACCGGAGGAACTTTCAAAAGAGGCCATGACACCTCCGGAATTTGTATACCCTTCTTCATTGTTAAACTAAAGGCAGGATCAGATGGCTGCTTATCAGGCTCTCAAAACCTCCTTACGGCTGAGCCCAGCATAGCTTTGTCACCCATCTCCCATGCCTCCTCTTTATAGAGATGGGTGACCAGTGCCCCCTTGATTAGCTATACAAAAGGAGCACATCCCGTTGGAACCCTTTGCACTGTGCAGCAAAATTGTCAAGGGCATCCAATACAGGTATGGCTCTCATGACAGGGCATTGGGTCAATTTGGGTTTATTGCAGGCTAGCTGGTATGTGTGCTGGGAGGTTTTGTATGTTTGAGATGTGTGTGTCGCCCTTCCATGTGCACCTTACTGCAAAGGCTAGTTATAGGTTGGGGTGGTTGCCTCTTTTTTGTACAGATGGCTCTCATGGCTTTCTGTTTCAATATTTTTACAAAGAAAGTTTTGTTTTAGAAATACAACAAGCTCAAGATACGCCCACACAGGGGCAGAGCAGAACAATAACACATAAACAGATACATCCTGCTGACTTGTATTAGCCAAATAACGAAATGACCAATGACATCAAGGAGGGACAGCAAAAAGCCGAACCAAATAATAGCAGCAGTAATGCAACATATTACCGGAAAAAAAGAGGAAAGAAAAAAGGTTAGAAGAAAGGAAAAAGAAAATTAAATGACAAAAAAAAAAAATGGAATCAGAAAGAAAACATGGAGGAAAGGGAAGCTAGAAGAATCACGGATCCAGGGCTAGCACAGGCAGCGACTATAAAAGGCCATAACTAGTAGGAGGCAGGGATGGCAAGGAATAACGTATCCAAGGTTCCCAAACCTTAAGGAATCTTGGATGAGAGTCATGAAGAATGCTATACATCTGTTCATTGATCAACATGGCATTCATCCGGGTCTTCACCCCCTGGAAGACAACCGAAGGGGTTCTCCAAGCTTGAGCTATAGCACGTTTGGCCAAAATAAATAGGTAGGATGCCAATTTCTGCTGAGACCTAGACAGAGCCAAAATTGGGCAATGCAGGAGGGCCACCCTTGCATCCCTACGGACCGTAATATGAAATAGCATTTGTAGCAAACCAAAAACCCTACACCAGAAGCCTATCAATCGCGGGCATGACCACCAAATGTGCAAGACGTCCCCATGTAGACCACAGTTCCGGAAACACCTATCTCTGCCAGTTGGATTAAAGTAAGCAGTCCGAGTCAGGACCCAGTCCCACTGCAGGAGGACTATGTAGGCTGCCTCAAGAGTGACTGTATTGAATGAACATTTCGCCATCATCCCCCAGGCCCTACGCCAATCCTCCGCCACAATCGAGACACCAAAATCTCGCTCCCATTGAGAAACCTAAGACAGCGGCGGTGAGGAGGACCTACTGTTAAGACAGGCATAAACTACAGAAATGAGACCAGGGGACCCACTCTCATGGCTTTCTAAACCCCAGACATCTGCTTACTGCAGCTTAACCGCTTGCCCTCCGCCCTATAGCAGAAGTACAGCTACAGGGCGGCAGGGCTGTGCAAAATCACGTACATATGCATTATTTCCATTTCCATGTAGGGGGGGAAGCGTGCTGTCCTACCCGCGCCGCTATTGGCAGCTAGAGATGTCAATCACCATGTCCCAGCCAGCGATTCCTGAACAAAACTCAGCGATAGTCAGGGAAAGCTGGCAGGGGAGAGACCTGTGTGTAAACAACACAGATCTCTCTCCTGTCACCTGTCACCGTGGACATGCTGCTTTGTATCTCTGCACAGCAGAGAGATACAAAACAGCATGTCTCCTAAGTAAAACAGCACACAGTTAACCCTTTGATCGCCCCTTCCTTCACAGTGCCATTAGTACAGTGTCAGTGCTTTTTATTAGCACTGATCACTACATTAGTGTCACTGGGGATGTCAGTGATAGTCAGTTCCCACCCAGTGTCAGAATGCCCGCCGTAGTCCCATCAGCAAGGACATTCTGCTTTGTATCCCTCTGCACAGCATGTCTCCCTAGTAAAACAGCACACAGTTAACCCTTTGATCACCCCACACGTTAACCCCTTCCTGCCCAGTGCCATTGGTACAATGTCAGTGCTTTTTATTAGCACTGGTCACTGTATTGGTGTCACTGGGGATGTCAGTGACAGTTAGTTCCTCCCCAGTGACAGAATGCCCGCCGCAGTCCTGTTATAAGTCGCTGATTGCCGCTAGTATAGAAAAAAATAAAGATAAAAATTCCAGTATATATACCGCCGTTTGTAGACGATATAACTTTCATGTAAACCAATCAATTTACTCGTATTGGGATTTTTTCTAGCAAAGTCATGTCGCAGAATACATTTCGGCCTAAATTTATGAAGAAATGTGATTTTTTTACTAGACATGTTTTACAGCAAAAAGTCAAAAATATTGTTGTTGTTCTTTCAAAATTGTTGGGGTTTTTTATTTATAGCGCAGTTATAGTAACGCAGCTCCGTATCGCAAAAAATGGCCTGGTCAGGAAGGGGGTAAATCCTCTGGAGGGCAATGGGTTATAAGCATCGATCAGACGGGAGATAGAGAGATACAGAGTAACATTGTTTATAAACATTGATCAGATGGGAGATAGAGGGATACAAAGTAACATTGTTTATAAACATTGATCAGATGGGAGATAGAGGGATACAAAGTAACATTGTTTATAAACAAACATCGATCAGACTGGAAATAGAGAGATACAGAGTAACATTGTTTATAAACATTGATCAGACGGGAGATAGAGAGATACAAACTAACATTGTTTATAAACATTGATCAGACGGGAGATAGAGAGGTACAAAGTAACATTGTTTATAAACATTGATCAGACAGGAGATACAAAGATACAAAGTAACATTGTTTATAAACATTGATCAGACAGGAGATAGAAAGATACAAAGTTACATTGTTTATAAACATCGATCAGACAGGAGATAGAGAGATAAAAAAGTAACATTGTTTATCTTTTGTCTGATCAACATTTCTAAACAATGTTACTTTGTATCTTTGTATCTCCTGTCTGATCAATGTTTATAAACAATGTTACTTTGTATCTCTCTATCTCCCGTCTGATCAATGTTTATAAACAATGTTAGTTTGTATCTCTCTATCTCCCGTCTGATCAATGTTTATAAACAATGTTACTCTGTATCTCTCTATTTCCAGTCTGATCGATGTTTGTTTATAAACAATGTTACTTTGTGTCTCTCTATCTTTTGTCTGATCAACATTTCTAGAGAGACACAAAGTAACATTGTTTATAAACATTGTTCAGACGGGAGATAGAGGGATAAAAGTAACATTGTTTATAAACATCGATCAGACTGAAAATAGAGAGATAAAAGTAACATTGTTTATAAACATCGATCAGACTGAAAATAGAGAGATACAGAGTAACATTGTTTATAAACATTGATCAGACAGGAGATAGAGGGATACAAAGTAATATTGTTTATAAACATTGTTCAGATGGGAGATAGAGGGATACAAAGTAACATTGTTTATAAACATCGATCAGACGGGAGATAGATACAAAGTAACATTGTTTATAAACATCGATCAGATGGGAGATAGAGAGATACAAAGTAATATTGTTTATAAACATTGTTCAGACGGGAGATAGAGAGATACAAAGTAACATGGTTTATAAACATTGTTCAGACGGGAGATAGAGAGATACAAAGTAACATTAAATCCTCTGGAGGGCAACACCGGCAGCGTTTCGCATGAACAGGGTGCAGTTTTGATGCGGTGTGGGAATTGCGCAGAAACCTGTGAGAATTCTGCACCACATCAGTGTGAGCTCAGTTTTGCTTTTATTTACTGTTTGTAAAAAAAAATGTAAAAATGTTTTTAAAAAAGTATAGCAAGCATGAAAAAAGATGAATCATAAAAAATGACACAGAAAATATCACTTTGATCTCCTTTTAAGTTGCTGACATTCCTGCGTGTGGCGAGGAGGAACCCCTGTAGGTCGGCGCTGAGCCCCTCCTTTGTATGAGCCCCCGTGCCTGCTCCCGCAGCTTGTCATCTCACTTAGTTGAACATGTCACATTGATGATAGCGCCGACGTCTAAGTGATCACGCTAAAGACCACTGGCACCTCCTATTAATCTGTGACAATGACCTTTTCTGCCTGTCTGAGGTCTAATTAAGTGGATGTGCGAGCGACTTTAACGTGAACTTCGTAGGCGACGAGGCAAATCCATCACACCTCTGTGCGGTCGGTGCGCCGGGCTCCGTCCCAGCAGTGCCGACACCAACCGACTGGCATTGGAAGACCCCCCCCCATCTCATGTGCGCCCCACTGTTCTTCCCAACGCCATCTGACACAGGCGCTAATTAAAAAGGTGATGCCTGCATGACAGGTGCCTCCCCTGGAGGGGCGCTGCGACTGTCATGCAGACTAATTCATGGAATCTTCATTATAACTTGTCTCCACCAAGAGAAAGGAAAATGTACAAATATCTGACAGGCGGACGGAGGGGAGATAACGTCCCAACACTGCTTGTTTCATTTTCATCTTCTTGTGTTATAAACAGAAAACTGAAAAAAAAAGAAATGAAAGTGAAGCTGTCAGTACAAGGCGATGTCAACGTCTAAACACGGTACAATATACAAATAAAAAATATATAGATGCCACGCTCTATCAAGACCTATTACCTGTATATAGTATACAGTTGCAAGAAAAAGTATGTGAACCCCTTGGGATTACGTGGAGTTTTGCATGAATTGGGCATAAAATGTGCTCTGAACGTCATCTAAGTCACAACAATAGAAGAACACAGTCTGCTGAACATAATACTACACAAACATTAGATGTTGCCATGGTTTAATTGCGCATAACATGGAAACATTCACAGTGCAGGGAGGAAAAAGTATGTGAACCTTTGGACTTAATAACTGGTTGACCCTCCTTTGGCAGCAATAACCTCAACCAAACGTTTCCTGTAGTTGCAGATCAGACCTGCACAACGATCTGGAGTCATTTTGGACCACTCCTCTTCACAAAACTGTTTCAGTGTAGCAATATTCTTGGGATGTCTGGTGTGAATCGCTCTCTTAAGGTCATGCCACAGAATTTCAATCGGGTTGAGGTCAGGACTCTGACTGGGCCACTCCAGAAGGCGTATTCTGTGCTGTTGCAGCCATTGTTTTGTTGAATTACTTGTATGCTTTGGGTCATTGTCCTGTTGCATCACCCATCCTCTGCGGAGCTTCAGTCGGCGGACAGATGGTCGTATGTTTTCCTGCAAAATGTCTTGATAAACTCTGGAATTCATTTTCCCATCAATGACAACAATCCGTCCAGGCCCTGAGGCAGCAAAGCAGCCCCAAGCCATGATGTTCCCTCCACCATGTTTTACAGTGGGGATGAGGTTTTGATGTTGGTGTGCTGTGCCTTTTTTTCTCCACACATAGTGTTGTGTGTTCTTCCCAAACAACTCAATCTTGGTTTCATCTGTCCACAGTATATTTTGCCAGTAGTGCTGTGGAACATCCAGGTGCTCTTTTGCAAACTTCAAACGTGCTGCAATCTTCTTTTTGGACAGCAATGGCTTCCTCCGTGGTGTCCTCCCGTGTACTCCATTCTTGTTTAATGTTTTCCTTATTGTAGATGTGTCAACAAAAATGTTAGCATGTGCCAGAGATTTCTGTAGGTCTTTAGCTGACACTCTGGGATTCTTCTTTACCTCATGCAGCATTCTGCGCTGTGCTCTTGCAGTCATTTTTACAGGACGACCACGCCTAGGGAGAGTAGCAACAGTGCTAAACTTTCTCCATTTGTAGACAGTCTGTCTTACCGTGGACACATGAACATCAAGGCTTTTGGAGATACTTTTGTAACCCTTTCCAGCTTCATGCAAGTCAACAATTCTTGATCGTAGGTCTTCTGAGAGCTCTTTTCTGCAAGGCACGGTTCACATCAGACAGTGCTTCTTGAAACCAGTAAACCCAAAACAGGTGTGTGTTTTTTTTAAGGGCAGGACAGCTGTCAGCAACACATCCCATATCATCACACTGATTGGAGTCAAGGTTGGCTCACTCCTGGCTCCAATTAGCTCTGGGAGAAGTCATTAAGCTAGGGCCTCACATACTTTTTCCTCCCTGCACTGTGAATGTTTACATGTTATGTGCAATTAAACCATGGCAACATCTAATGTTTGTGTAGTATTATGTTCAGCAGACTGTGTTCTTCTGTTGTTGTGACTTAGATGACGTTCAGAGCACATTTTATGCCCAATTCATGCAAAACTCCACGTAATCCCAAGGGGTTCACATACTTTTTCTTGCAACTGTATATATTTACATTAAATCTCTAATAGCTGCATGATCTCTTATGTGTAACCATACATGACTGGAATGCCAATCGATACCCAAACATGTGCTGATAATCATGAATAAATGAAAAAAATATATATCAAAATTGGTGATAATAAAAAAAACAAAAAAAAAAAAAAACACACACAAACAATAAAAGTCTGCGTGTGCAAAATTATTCAAATTTGTGTCCTTCGATTATTAAATAAATAATCCAATAAATAAATAAATATCAAAAATTAAAATTGAAAAATATGGAAAATAAATAAAAGGTAAAAATTCAATGAATTTTGTGCAAAAACGCAAAACAAACTTGGTGCAGAGTTCAGCAAGGATGAAATATCTGTGTGCTCTCCTTCCAATCAGCCTGAGGTGATGCAGGTGAAGGTTGCAGATTGAGGGCTACTATGTGAGCCTGGATGGTCATATGGATCTCTCCCTCCTCAGATCTTTCCTTGATCCAGCCCTTTAACCATTTCCATACCGTGCACTTTTACCCCTTCCTGCCCAGGCCAGTTTTCAGGTTTCAGCGCTCTCACACTTTGAATGACAATTGCGCAGTCATACAACATTGTACCCAAACTAAAATTTTATCATTTTCTTCACACAACTAGAGCTTTCTTTTGGTGGTGTTTAATCACAGCTAGGGTTTTTATTTTTTGCTAAATTAACAAAAAAAGACCAAAAATGGTGAAAAAAAAACACGTTTTTCTTTGTTTCTGTTATAAAAGTTTACAAATAAATAATTGTTCTTCATAAATTTAGGCCGAGATGTATTCTGCTACATGTCTTTGGTGAAAATAACCCAAATTAGGATGTATTATTTAGTTTGTAGGAAAGTTATAGAGTTCACAAACTATGGTATAGATCTGAATATTGATCAATCCTGAAGTACTGACAGCCAATCTAATTTCTTGAGGTCCAAGAATGTCAGAACAGTACAGATATCCCCCAAATGTCAGGACAGTACAGATATCCCCCAAATGTCAGGACAGTACAGATATCCCCCAAATGTCAGGACAGTACAGATATCCCCCAAATGTCAGATCAGTACAGATATCCCCCAAATGTCAGGACAGTGCAGATATCCCCCAAATGTCAGAACAGTACAGATATCCCCCAAATGACCCCTTCTTGCAGAGTAGACCGTCCGACGTACTTCATAAGAGGAAAGGCAAGTTTTTTGAAGTTGTATTTTTTTTGTAAATTTTTTGGAAAATGAAAAAAATTATTTTCTTTTTTTACATACTGTCACCAGTGCAGTACAGCGTCATCATATAACTGGCATGGCAGTGAACAGGGACACTGACTGGTGACAGTATGAAAAAAATATATGTATTTTTTTTTTTTTTTTTTTTTAATTTTTTATAAAAACAAATTTTTAAGATTTTTTTTCATATTTTACTATGACCAAAGTAGTACAATGTTACCATAGTAACATTGTACTACTTTGGGGAAGTGATCAGTATTTTTTTTTTTTACAGAACTTGCTTATAGCAAAGAATTACTTTGCTATAAGCAAGCATTTACCTGAATGACATCGATTCATTCAGGTTTTTTTTTTTTGTGCTTAGCTGTGATTTGGCCACAGCCAATCACATGACATGTGCATGTGACCTGCTGTGACCATTCACAGCTAGGCACTAGTATACAATGGATGGCATGAATGAAGCCATCCATTGTATACAAATGTCATGTGACCTGCTGTGATTGGTCACAGCAGGTCACATGGTACCGGCAACGGGGGCCGATACTAAGATCTGTCATCGGCCGTACACAGCTGGTGACAGATCGCGCCGCTGCGTGGCTCTGCAACCGCGCGAACTGCGCATGTGCGGGAGGACGCCAAATGATGTACACCCTGGAAAGCTACAGCATTTTTGTGGCCGCCAAACGGCTATAGGCCGGTCGGCTAATGGTTAAGCATTCCTCATACGGATCATGTAAACAGAGAAAAGTGCATAGTGCTTTATCGTTGATAAAAATAAACACTTTAATATGCACTCACATTGATTAAAAACAATCTGCACTTTGTATAACAGCCGCTAAAAGCGGTGAAGACCAGCCTCTCGGGTGTGCTCGCATACACTACCAGTGCTCGCCGTGTAAGGTGCGTGGTGACGTCACTGCCCCTCCCCAACGCGTATCTCCACAGGGATTCGTGGCTTCGTCCGGGGGATGTAATATTTTTTTATATTCATGGTACAATATAAAGCGACAGTATCTTTCCCAGAAAAACTCCTCCTTTTATCATCAAGGGTCCTTTCACATGTGCGGTCCGGTTTTTCATCAGTTCAGTCACGTTTTTTCCAAGAAAAAACGGATCAGTTTACATTTGTTTTTTATCCATTTCCATCCATTTTCATGTGCTTTACATCCGTTATTCATCTGTTTTCATCCATGTTACTCCATTTTCACCCATTTTCATCCCTTTACATCTGTTTTTCATTTGTTTCCATCCGTTTTCCATCCATTTTTCATCCTTTTCATCAGTTACATCAGTTTTTCATCCATTTTCATCCGTTTCCATCCGTTTTCCATCCATTTTCATCCTTTTCATCAGTTACATCCGTTTTTCATCCATTTTCATCCTTTTCATCAGTTACATCCGTTTTCATCCATTTTCATCCGTTTTTCCTCTGTTTCCATCCTTTTCATCAGTTACATCCATTTTTCATCCATTTTCATCCATTTTCATCTGTTTCCATCTGTTTCCCATCCATTTTTCATCCATTTTTCATCAGTTACATTCGTTTTTCATCCATTTTCATCCATTGTCATCCGTTTTTCATCTATTTACATCCGTTTTACATCCGTTCCAGTTTTTTTGTATGGAAGAAAAATAAGGTTTTTTCTTTTCAAAAAAACGGATGTTAACAGATGCGGACATGAACCTCCCAGGCGGTATTCCCGAGTGTAGCTCGGGGTAAAGTTTCAGCACCACAAGCGGTAACCCCCCCGAGCTACACTCGGGAATACACTGCAGCGTTGCTCCGGGATCTCTTCTTCACTTACCTTGTCCTGCGCTCCCGCGATGTCCCTCCTGCAGTGTCCCCGGCAATGTCCTCTGGCCAATGCCGGCATCTGTCATCCGGGTTCCGTTCCCTGTGACGTCGGGACGTACGGGGGACGGAACTGGCGGGAAATTAAAAAATGACAAAAAGTGACATTCACTAAATACACTAAAATCACATAGTATAACATTCCTGTATCAAACCATTTCACATACATTTTGTCCCGAGTGCTTTGTCCGGCGCCCTGTCTGCATTTTTACTGTTCTTTCTGCCTGGAAACTGAGAAACGTCCATGGCGTCCAAAAAGCGTCCCTTTAGGTCAAAAGCGGTTTTAGACCGGCTAGAGAACAGCGATAGTAAATCAGAACCACTTGCAGAATTGAGTGATAATGATTCGTGGGGGAAATTCGTCATCAGACACTGAAAACGATTCTGCGACTTTGCTCAGCGATGTGCGAACTTGGCGCTATATTTCACATTTCAGTGTTTTTGGTTTGATTACATTATTGAATTAAATTTATTATTATTTTTATATAATTTTTTATGATTATTTATTATATTAGAATTTATGATTTTGTGTAGTGGTAGTCGACCAGATTAGGCCCAGGGGCCGTAGTTTGGAGAAGCTTCACTTACCCCTAGCAGATGGTGTTCTCCTCTTCCCTGCAATGCTCTGGGTTGTGGGCGGGCTCTCTGTGTCCTGACTCACAACCCACATGGAAGAAAAATACATTTTAAATATATTTTAAAAATATTCTTCCCAAATATATTGACATATTTTTTAAATCAGGGGCGGACTGACCATTTGAGCACTCGGGCACTGCCCGAGGGCCCGGGGTCAGTAGGGGGCCCCATTAGATGCCTCTGGTACCTTTTTATAGGCTTTTTTGGGTGTGGGCGAGGACACGGGGGCCCCATGAGTTGTCAGTCCGCCCCTGTTTGAAATACTACATTTTTGGCCGTATTCAATATATTTAAAAAAAAAAAATGTATATATATATATATATATATATATATATATATATATATATATATAATGTTGAAATGCGTTTTTTTATATATGTAAAAATATATGAAAAATATTCTTAAAAATAAATTTTCAAATATACTGTATATCTTTAAAAATACATTTAGTCTACATTTTTGGAATGCATTTACAAATATACAGTATGTAAAATATATCTTAAAATGACTTTATAATATATTATAAAGAATCTGAAGAACATATTTAAAAAAAATATATTTAAAACAATATTTTTCATAGATTTCGTAATATATAAAAAATGCATTTCAACATACACTGTGTATATATATATATATATATATATATATATACACACACATATATATATATATAATATGGCCAAACTTGTGTGTGTGTGTGTATATATATATATATATATATATATATATATATAAATATATATAAAATATATAAATATAAAAAAAATATAAATATATAACATATATATTATTGAAATATATTGAATACGGCCACAATTGTAGTATTTCAAATATATGTCAATATATTTGGGAAGAATATTTTAAAAATATATTTAAAATATATTTTTCTTCCATGTGGGAACACAGGGCCACCAGTCCTGCATTGTACATGATGACGTCAGAGTGTGACCTACAGATAGATGGCGGCCTGAAAAGAAAAGAATTCATAGGACTGGTGGAGAAGAAGCCTGGAGGACCAAGGTAAAAGGTAAGTTCGGCTGCATTTAAAGGTTTCCCAGCCAAGCAAGGAGCATTGTGCAGTGCAGGGGTAGCCCCACTGCCAGGGAAATTTTCCATTTTTTTCCGGAGTTTGGCTTTAATGCCATCCATCCCTGGCAGGCAATGTAACCTGGGTAGTAGGCTGCAGCTTTGGATATTCTGACACAGCAAGTTCAAGAAGGTTTCTTCATAACTACTGATGCACATCTACACCAGATAGAAGAAAAGGCCGCGATTTTCACCAGCAAAAAAAAAAGAATCCATTTTCGTTGCGTCTCTTTGGAGGTCGCTGCGGATGTTTTGTGTGTTTATTCCAGGACAATAAAACGTCCTACCAATTAGTGCTCAGGAATGAAGCCGACCACTGGGATCAGACAAGCAATTAGCATTTTGTTTCCTGAACTTCGGAAGGTCTTCTGGGTAAGTTAACTAGATAATTGCTAACAATAGGAGAGGAGCGTGCCAAGATTGGGGGGGAGAATTATAAACCTGTCGCACATTTCCCCGAGGGCCAGGGGGGAGGAAATTGTTCATTGCTAATAAGTGATGTCCTGACCACTCTTTTCTAATCCATTCTACCCCCTGTGAGAACCAGAAAAAAACAGGAGATGTTTGGAATTTGGGCAGAAGGGGTTAAATAGTACAACTAGAGCTTCACGGTCAGCTTTTTCATTGCAATTAATGTATTGGGCGCTTTATACAGTATATTCATAAAGAAAAAGCTTATCAGGAGTAGGATGTATATTGCACAATAATATTCTATATTCCTAATTTCAGCCAACAGTTGGACTTTAGTCTCCTCTTTCACCTTTTCTTGTCTATCCCAATATCATGGACAGGATTCTATAGCCACAAAGAAAAGGATAGTCCTGGTGATTGCACATCTGAAGGTAGAAAGGCAGGAGAAGGTACTGAAGGTGGCAGACCAGACAATCGCGGGACGTGCCGGAGGCTGTGTGAAGACACAGTAGTCATGAAGGCACATAGCGTGCACATGGGGCACTCCTGAAGACTCGGGGTGCACAGCGGCACACTTGGAGGCTTGGTCTATACAAGAGTACACTTAGAGACATGAGGCCCACAAAGCACACTTGGAGACCTAGGGTGCATAAGGGTGCACTTAAAGACTCAGGGTGCACAGGGGTAAACTTAGAGACACAGGGCAAACTTGGAGACATGTGGTGAATAGGGGTGCACTTTGAGAATCGGGGTGCACAGGGGCGCACCTAGAGAGTGGGCTACACAAGAGTGCACTTAGAGAGATGAGGCTCACAAAGCACACTTGGATACATGGGGTGAATAGGGGTACACTTTGAGAATCGGGGTGCACAGGGATGCACCTAGAGACTTGGGCTACACAAGAGTGCACTTAGAGACATGAGGCCCACAGAGCACACTTGGATACATGGGGTGCATAGGGGTGCACTTGGAGACTCAGGGTGCTCAGGGGTAAATTTAGAGACACAGAGCACACTTGGAGGCATGCAGTGAATAGGGGTACACTTTGAGACTCCGGGTGCACAGGGGCACATCTAGAGACTTGGGCTAGCAAGAGTGCACTTAGAGACATGAAGCTCACAGAGCACACTTGGATACATGGGGTGAATAGGGGTACACTTTGAGAATCGGGGTGCACAGGGGCGCACCTAGAGACCTGGGCTACACAAGAGTGCACTTAGAGACATGAAGCCCACAGAGCACACTTGGATACATGGAGTGCGTAGGAGTGCACTTGGAGACTTAGGGTGCAAAGGGGTAAACTTAGAGACACGGGTGCACTTAGAGAAATGAGGTGAATAGGGGTGCACTTTGAGACTTGGGGCGCACAGAGGCGCACTTTGAGACTCTGGGTAAACAAAGAGGCACTTAGAGACTTGGACTGCACAGGAGTACATTTAGAGACATGAGGCTCACAGAGCACACTTGGATACATGGGGTGAATAGGGGTAAACTTTGATACTCGGGGTGCACAGGAGCACACCTAGAAACTTGGGCTACACAAGAGTGCACTTAGAGACATGAGGCCCACAGAGCACACTTGGATACATGGGGTGAATAGGGGTGAATTTTGATACACGGGGTGCACAGGAGCACACCTAGAGACTTGGGCTACACAAGAGTGCACTTAGAGACGTGAGTCCCACAGAGCACACTTGGATACATGGAGTGCGTAGGAGTGCATTTGGAGACTTAGGGTGCAAAGGGGTAAACGTAGAGACACAGGCGCACTTGGAGAAATGGGGTGAATAGGGGTGCACTTTGAGACTTGGGGTGCACAGAGGTACACTTTGAGACTCTGGGTACACAAAGAGGCACTTAGAGATTTGGACTGCACAGGAGTACATTTAGAGACACGAGGCCCACAGAGCACACTTGGAGACATGGGGTGCACTTAGAGATTCAGGGTGCACAGCTGTAAACTTAGAGACACAGGGTGCACTTGGAGACATGGGGTGCACAGGGATGCACTTGGAGAATTGAGGCCCACAGCACAGTTGGAGACATGGGGTGCGTAGGGGTGCACTTGGAGACTCAGTGTGCAAAGGGGCAAACTTAGAGACGCTTAGGGGTAAACTTAGTCTACAACCGTGGGACCAGAGCAGCCAGGTGCAGTGCAATAGAGCCAGGTTCTGTGTCCTTAATACAACTGTTATTCCTTTTTGTTCTACATTACTACTCCCACAGCTGTGCTATACAGTTTGCATCCTGAAGTAGAGCAACCATAGACTTAGCAGGACCTCAGCTGTTAGTACATGCTGTAGTTCTACAGTGTTTCCTTAATTTTTGGTATTTCATACTCCCCCAATTCCCCATCCAAGTTCATCATTCCTAAAATAAACACCAAAAAACAAAACCTCTAGACTGTTTATTGAGCCATCTGGAAGTGTGTGAAAGATGCCCTTTGCTTGGCTGTGGGTGCTGTAAAAGAGAAATAGGCCCCAAATCCAGTGGCTCCTTCGGGGGTAACACTACATGATAATCGACGTGAAATGCTAATATTTTCTCTGAGATTGGCACAAAGAGGATCATTCTTAAAACATTTAAGGACCTTGCATTAGAAAAAAAATGAAGGATTATAACTCAGCGGTAGAGCATTTGACTGAGGATGAAGGGGTTCCTGATTTTACTTTTCGACGATTTCCCTCTGTGACAACAGCAGAAAGTAAAATTCCAGATATCGTCTTTGGATAATGACCAAACAAATGATAAAAGAAGGGCAGAAATAGCTTGAGAAGTGCAGAGTGCATGGCTAAGAAGAGGCAGGGTATTGAACAGAACTTCCAGAGATACAAACCTAAGTAGACCATCAAAAGGTCCAAGATGTCTTGACGTTGTAGAGACTTTTCTTTCCAAATCAGGCCAAAACAGATCATAACCAGAGCATTCAAATGCAAAGTGAGAAGACCCAGTTTAAATTTAGGTCAGCGTTCACAAAGCTGGACACATCTGCTGGGTTCATGGTCAAACGTCTGGACATCTGACCCTCAAAAGGTCACTTCAAGACAGGGGCGGACTGACAACTCATGGGGCCCCCGGGCAATAGGGGATCATGGGGCCCCTGTGTCCTTGCCCAAACTCAAAAAAGCCTATGAAAAAGGTACCAGGGGCATCTCATGGGGCCCCCTACTGACCCCGGGCCCTCGGGCGGTGCTCGAGTTTCCAAATGGTCAGTCCGCCCCTGCTTCAAGACAATGTAGAGATTTTTTTTCCCAAATTGCCCCAAAAAAGATCATTCAAAAGAAGCACAAATCATAACCAGAGCTTTCAAATGCAAAGGGAGAAGACCCAGTTTAAATTTAGCTAAGCCTTTGCAAGGTTGGACATGTCCATTGGGGTTTTGGTCAGAAATCTAAACAACTGACCTTCTGTTTTAAAACTGACCTGAAGAAATCATTAAATGGGGCATAAATTGCTTTTAAGAGTGAAATTACAGGATATGGAGGTCAATAGCATATCTCCACACCATCCCTCATTTTGAGGGACTGTCACTCTTTTAAAACCAAATCCCTCTATCCCTCATGCAGCCTCAGCTGTCCCTCTTGTAGCACCCTCCTAGAGTACTGTAGGCTGTTAGGTAAATTTAGCTGGCTCCTCTGTAATCAGGGGATCGGGGTTGATTGCTTAGGTCTGCTCAGTGTCTCACAGACTGCTACTTTGATTATTTTCCCCTGTATTCTTGGGGATTCTAGAATTATAGTGGGAGGAACAACAGAGTGAGCAGCCTGAATATTTATGGAACTCCAGCCAATCCCTGGGGAGGTGTACCCAGTAGTTGGTGGAAGAGCTCATAAATAGTCTGAGGCCTGAGACAGGAGGAGCAGAGTTCCTGGGTTTGGTCCTGCAGGAGGAGAACCCTGTGCAGGGGCTCTGCCCCTGGAGTAGGAGTGCTAGAGAAGCCTTTAAGAAGACATTGAGGTCCCAGCTACGCTTAGCTGGGTGGTCTATTTACAAGTTGGACCTGAAGAATGCTTAATGGAGCCAGGAGGAAGTTGGGCAAAAGGAATTAAACCATCTTATGGTGGTGTGCACCTTCATCTTCCTCACTGAGAAAAGTCAGGTGGATATCGGAAGGAAGCAACCGATGATCATCTGACTGCATGAGTAGATGATCTAAGTGGTGGAAAGTCAGTGACTGTATGTAGCTTTTGGTGTCTGGGAGCAGATATAGTCACCGTCAGCATAGAGATTCTGAGGGACACTTTTGTGCAGCTCAGCCACAGTACAGCTCAGTGTCCTCAAAGTGTTCGGCTCATTAGTTCTGGGGTATCCCATGCTCCCTTTTCCCCATCCAAGTTCAAAGTTCCAATAAAACCCTAAGGTAACCCCTAGGGTTAGAGTTAGATGTTTAGGATTAGGGGTTTGGGTTAGAGGGTTAGGGTTAGGATTAATTTACTGGAAAATGTGATTATTCAAGGATGAGTCATTTTCATGGAAAAGCCTCCTCCCTCGTTGCATAGCGCTCTCTTCTTCTTAGAGTGTCTAATTACTGCCTGTGTTGACCCAGCTCCTTTGCCCCACCTCTCAACTCAATAAATAACTGTAGCCAGGTGCTGAATGTTTTGTTCCTACTCATTTTCTCCCTGAAACTCCCATCCCCTCAAGTGTGCGGCCAGCTGTGTGGGTTGCATTACAGGTGCGGCTCTGTGGATTCTCCCGCTTGTTTCCCTCCCTTCTGGAGGCAATGGCTGGAGCCAATCGGCGACAGGGAAGCGGCACTGTGTAGGAAGGCATCTGAAATGTATCATAGGAAATGTAGTCCCAGCGGAGTGCTGTACAATGCATGTGGATGGGCAGCAGAACACATTACCCAGGGATCCCTGCACACAAAGGAGGAGAATGGAAAATGTTTTTGTGGGCTTTCAGGGTCTAAGCTGATTCTTTTGCAGCTGGGATCCAGAGTGTGTGAACCTGTTGATGAGATGTCCGTACACAAGCACCTGACAGACAGCCCTGTGAGGACCAGAGTTGAGATACTGAGGAACCAATCATGAGGATTTGGACTTCTGGAACAGCTGACCGCCAGGCATATAGGACCAGATCTGTCACCTGCCAAGCTAAATTACATGTCCTGAACTCTTGCTACACACTGTTAATGCAATAGAGATTGCTCTTACCTCATAGCTCGTCCAACACTCATCACCTGCATTCTTAAAGGGACAGTGCACCACCTTCAGAAGGGCCCCAACATAAGCCGGCCAACATGGACAATAAGGCACCAGGTACTTTCAAACATCTTCAGGGGTAACCCCACACATCAGGAATGCATATGCCCACCAGCTACTGGGGTTGTTTAAAAATAAATTCCTGGTCTGGCTGCTGCATGACTGTAACTGCATCCACCACCCAGATCCAGCTGCAGCTAATAAACATGTTTTTCTGCTTAATAGCTTCAAGTTGTCCCTCATTACTATGCATGTGCATATCATGGTGCCTAGAACAGCCTCCTCTCATCTTGCATTTCATAGCCCTCTCCTCTTCTGGGAGTGTCAAATTACTGTCAGTGCTATCCCAGCTCCTCTGCCCCTCCCCTCACCTCCATAAATAACCTTTTATGTAAATGCAGGAGACCAGACAGCTCTGATCTCCAACAGTCTCTGATTTGAGCAGATTTTCTCCCTGCTGAAAGGCTTCCCCAGATGTTTCCCCATTTGTAAAAATGAATCTCTGGACTGGGTGCTGCAGGGCTGTCCCTGTATCCGCCAATGCAGATCCAACTACAACCATTAGATACATTTTTCTTTTTCATAGCTTCAAGGCGTTCCTCCTAATTTGCAGTTACCGGTGGGAGGGAGAGGAGGAAGCACAGGAGTACTGGGGGGGTGGGGGCATACACAGAGGGGCCTGGGTAACATGGGGAACCATATGGTGCACAGGGAGCATGATGGGTGCAACAGAGGGGAAATTACTGGAATTGATCCCCTGTATAGTTCTCTCTGCACCAGCTGAACACCAGCGGGAGGGATAGGAGAAGATGCCAGTCTTCAGCTGCTGCAGAGAGAACCAAACGGGGCCCAGGCCAGCAGGGGTGCCCAGACAACTGGGTAAATCAGATGTGCATAGGGAGGATGATCAGCACAGTGGGAGTCAGGAGCAGACTGACAACTCATGGGGCCCCCGGGCAATAGGGGATCATGGGGCCCCTGTGTCCTCACCCACACCCAAAAAAAGCCTATGAAAAAGCCAATGAAAGGTACCAGGGGCATCTCATGGGGCCCCCTACTGACCCCGGGCCCTCGGGCAGTGCCCAAGTGCTTGAATGGTCAGTCCACCCCTGGTGGGAGTGCAATTACTGGAACCGATCCCCTGTATGGTTCTCTCTGCAGCAGCTGAACGCCAGTGGGAGGGAGAGGAGAAGAAGGCAGTCTTCAGCTGCTGCAGAGAGAACCATACGGGGCCCAGGCCAGCAGGGGTGCCCAGGCAGCTGGGTAAATCAGATGTGGGTAGGGAGGATGATCAGCACAGTGGGAGTGCAATTACTGGAACCGATCCCCTGTATGGTTCTCTCTGCCGCAGCTAAACGCCAGTGAGAGGGAGAGGAGAAGAAGCCAGTCTTCAGCTGCTGCTGAGAGAACCATACGGGGCCCAAGCCAGCAGGGATGCCCAGGCAGCTGGGTAAATCAGATGTGGGTAGGGAGGATGATCAGCACAGTGGGAGTGCAATTACTGGCACCAATCCCCTGTATGGTTCTCTCTGCAGCAGCTGAACGCCAGCGGGAGGGAGAGGAGAAAAAGCCAGTCTTCAGCTGCTTCAGAGAGAACCATACGGGGGATCGGCCCCAGCAATTGCACTCCCACCATGCCGATTACCCTCCCTACACATATTGGATTTACCCAGCTGGCTGGGCCCACCTGCTGGCCTGGACCCCGTACAGGAGGACTGTTGGTACCCCCTCATCCAGGGCCCTGCATACTGGCATTGATCTGGCGGTATTATTGTACTGTGCTTTATAATACAAATTAATGGAAACCTCCAACAAAAACAGAAAACACAAAGTGTATGGGGAGTAAGGTTTTTATACCTCAGTGAGTCCTCCATTGTCACTCCCCCCCCCCCCCCCATTTCACCAGAGGGACCACATTGCCCTTCTTTTGATCTATTCAATCAGAACAGAGGACATAATGCATGTAATACCCGTCTCATTATGGTGCTCAGCGAACGAACAAAGAGGGAAATGCAGCAGAGAGATCTATTCAGCTGCAAAATATTTTGCCTCTGAGCTACATAAATACTTCCGTAATTACACAAGAAAATCCTCGAAAAGAACATTCCGCTTAATGCAACCTGCTAGACTGCAAAGGAGAACATGGCGGCCAGATCTGTCATCTTGCAGCGCCGGGTGTGCCATAGCTGACACCAATCACTTACTTCCTTCGAGAATCCAGGACTTAGAATATGTGTCTATAGCTCTGGTAAGTCATCACTTGTATTATAATATTCCTGCCTTTCAGCATTGTAGGTTTAACCTCCTAGATTGTAAGTTCCCAGGATCAGGGCCCTCCTATCCCTCTTGTATTGAACTGTATTGTTGCTGTATTGTCTTCCGTTATATTGTAAAGCGCTGAGCAAACTGTTGGCTCTATATAAATCCTGTATAATAATATATAAATCCTGTATAATAATAATAATAGCAACCTGTTCGCAGCTGACTCTGTTGCCACATACATGTGTGCAGTTGGTGTTGTTTTGTGCTGACAGTGTTCCCAACTGCGCTCTCCTAGCACTGTGACTGCACTCTCACCGACAGGCAGGAAGGGCTGCCAATCACGTGACCTCGGCAACAGCCAATCACAGTGAACAAATGGCTGGGCAGCCTCCAGTGTTATGAACACTTTTGGGTGGCTCCTGGCGGTGGCTCCTTTACTGCTTTTTACATAGTCATACTATTCTATGAAACCTCATTCTTTGGGGGTGCTATGGTACATGTGAGCAGCCCCACCAAAGTGACTCAGCTTAATTGGGATTTTGGCATTGGAAGGGTATAGCCAAAGTAACTTAAAAGTCCAATAAAAAGTTCAATAGCAAGTCCATAAATAAAGTCCAACTTATAGCCAGGGAAAATAAGGGGGGGATTGTTGGGCAGGCTGTGGTTGTTTACGAGGGGCAGTGGGCAATAAATGGTTGCATCAGCAGCAGCACCCTTAGAGTAAATCTGAATTCTAAGCAGGGGAAAACAGGGGTGCCAAACTAAGTGCAGCATCATTAGTAATTTATTGCAAGGTTAAAATTATTAGCAACTCACTAGACATGAGTTGGTAAAAGGCATGTGACCCTCGTACGGGGTCCTGAGGATCCAGGAGCCGGTATGCGGCACAGCAAGTCTGAGCGTCTGGATCAGGTCCTGAAGAAGAAGCTAAGCTTCGAAACGCGTTACTGCCCTTTGTTTCACGTCATCACGCACCGACGTCTGACATCATATCTGCTCCAGCGCCATTTGCGTTCCAGGCTGGTCCCTTCATCGTGACCGGCCACTTCCTGAGCTTAATTGGCAAGATGGTCTTTCCTACCATTGAATGTTAATAATATTACACCTTGGCTTCTAGCGTGTTTGATGTGATGAAGAGGGGAGTCTCTGAACCCCTCAAATGCATTGTCTCTCTTATTTTGTAGCGATTATCTAATAACATTTTTAGACTCTGGCCCATTGGTGTGGCTCCTTTGCTGCTTCTTGGATAAGTGGACTTCTCTCCGAACCCTCCTTCCCCTTGAAAGTGTTCTGGTACATGTGAGCAGCCCCACTTGACTGACAAGACGGTCTTTCCCAGCACTTGATGTTAATAATATTACATTATGGTATCACGTACCTGGTGATGGAGGCCAATGGAGAGAGGGCTTCCCTTGTGGCTAAGTTCCGGACTCCCCTGAGAGTGGGACAGCGGGAGTCAGGCCCAAAGTTGCACAGGTCGCCTGTAGGAGTGCTGGTTGGTGGTCCACTCAGAAGCACAGCTGGTGTACGGAGATAGGTCTGCAGACAGGAGGCGCCTGTGCGTGGTGTGCAAGCCCTTCCGGGATTTGGATGTTTACTGGGTAGTCGGTTCAAGCCAAGGTCAGGTACCAGGTGGGAATCAGAGCAGACGTAGTCAGATGGGAAGGCCAAGGTCATTCACAGAGGAGCGAGAGAGAGTATCCGTAAGCCAAGCCGAGGTCAAATCAGGGGTAAATCAGAGTAGACTGGTCCAGGAGCAAGCCGAGTCGGTAACAGAAAATCACAAGTCAGAATCACAGGAACCAGGAACAGGGCACGGGGAGCTAGAGATCATCCAGCAACCAGAGGAAGTGATGAGCCTCCTTATAAAGGCTGTCTGGCAACAGACTGAGGCTGATGTGTCCTTCTGTGGCCATGTAGAGTACTGGCAGAAATGCCAGATCTTCCAGAACTCCTGCTGTGGACAGGACCCTGACACATGGCTTCTATTTCACCTGACCTGAGGAAGGTCTAAACCTCTGAATTGCATTGGATCTTTTGTTATACTGATTATCTAACAACCTTTTTTAGACTCTGACCATCGGTGTGGCTTCCTTATTGCTTTTTACATAGTTGGACTTCTCTCCGGACCACCCGGCATGGGCAGCTAGAGATCATCCAGCAACCAGAGGAAGTGATGAGCCTCCTTATAAAGGCTGTCTGGCACCAGACTGAGGCTGATGTGTCCTTCTGCAGCCATGTAGAGTACCGGCAGAAATGCCAGATCTTCCAGAACTCCTGCCGTGGACAGGACCCTGACACATGGCTTCTATTTCACTTGACCTGAGGAAGGTCTGAATCTCTGAAATGCATTGGATCTTTTGTTATACTGATTATCTAACAACCTTTTTTAGACTCTGACCATCAGTGTGGCTTCCTTATTGCTTTTTACATAGTTGGACTTTTCCCCGGACCGCCCTCCTTTGGTGGTTCTCTGGAGCATGTGAGCAGTGCCAGAAAGTGATTCACCTTAATTGACAAGGTGGTCTTTCCAAACACTGGATCTTAATAATTTCACATATTGACTTTTAGTGCTCTTGACCCTATTGCTTCTTACATATTGTAGTTGAACTTCGATGGATCACCTTTCCCTTGGGGCATGTAAGTAGCCCCACCAAAATGACTCAGCCTTACTGGCGATATGGTCTTATCAAACATTGAATGTTCATAATATTACTGCTTGACTTCTAGTGTGCTTGACCTGATGAGGGAGAAGTATCTGAACCCATGAAGCATGTTGGCTCCATTCTACTAATTATCTAATCACCTTTTTGGACTCTGCCCATTGGTGTCTCTCTCTTCCTGCTTCATACATAGCTGGACTTCTCTCCAGACCACCTTCCCCCCTTGGGGGTGCTCTGGTACATGTAAGCAGCCTTACCTAATACCGTAGGAGATCTAGCATCTCTTGTGTACCCTGAAGGAATGGATTATGTCACTGGACCTTCTATCTGGATCTTGGAAAGGCTAAAGATTCCAAAATGTGCTCCTTCACAATGTATCATTCCCAGGGTCCTGGTAGAAGATCCAGTGACGTCACCTACAGGAAGTATCCAGAAGTTGGAGTGCAAGGTAGGAATTTTTTACTTTTATTCTAAGTTTTACATTTTTTTCTCTTTGACCATTTGGGGATGGAGGGCTACAGAATAAGCCAACCTTGCGTTTTTATGCAACGTCCACTTTAAATTCTTCCACTCAGCATAAGTTATGCACCATACATTGACTCTTCGGCCTCATCCCTTGCCAAGGTCCACATCCCGCCAACAAGCTGACGTCTCCGACGAACGCTCTCCTCAGCTGGACTTGCTGAGACGATTGCCAAAAAGACGTCCAGCTTAATTTTTTTTGCTGACACAAGCGGCTTCCCATGTGACATTTGCTGCGTTGGTCGATGGCGCAATGGCTGAGAGCTGCGCAAGGAGATGACCTTTCCATTTTATCTCCGAGGCCCCTGAAAGTATCACTTGAAGCTCGCTCTGCTCGATATTGAATGGAACAGCAGCTTTGTCTTTGTCGTGTGCTGCAGGCTTCACTCCCTCTGAATTCCGATGAGCCGCCTCTTCAACTCTATGACTGAATCTCTGTCCAATGTGGTCCAGGAAGTGACAGATGTCTGATGGAGGTTTTTTATCCTTTTTTTTTCTCACCTTTGTTTTTCTAGAGAATGACTCCAGACCTCCAAAGGTCTTCAAAAACTTTCCGAATCTCGATGAATTCTTAGGTGCCCTTTCCTTTTATACAATGTCATAGGAAGTCCTGTTTCTAAAGTTTACTACTGACAATTAATAAGTCCTTTTATAGGTTTTTTATACTGTGTGTTTTATAATATCTAAATGTAGTTATACATTACTAGTATATATAAAAAGGTAAAAATACCCCCCCCCCTTCAAACAACAATAGATCCCCTATCAATAACAGATGATCCCCAGCAACAAAGCCGGACTGTTACCCACCCTTCCTCTCCTACAGTCCTTCAGGTCCTTCTCCCCCAAAGTTACACAGGGCCCCTTAGTTCAGTAGACCCCAAAGAGCCCCCCACCCCAGCCTCCCAGCTCACCTACCCTCCATCATCCCACTGACACAGGTACAGAACAAATATACTCTATTGGCTTGCTCAGGGCTGACATGTAATTATCGACAATATGTAATCAGCTTAGCAACCAAGGATGCTAGGCTTTAGAAGCTGGGAGCTGCTGGGTGGCAGGAGTCGCCTGCTTCCTAGCAACCAATAGGATACATTTGTTCTGTATGCATATACATGTTAGCACAAACATTACATGCGCAGAAATGTTAGACAAGATTTTACATAGGATCTTGCTACTTACTGAAATGTTAGATAACAGGGACTGTCTGCATCCTAGCAACCAAGGACACTAGATGGCATGAGCTGCCTCTGTCCTAACAACCAATAGGGTACAAGTGTGCTGTAAGCACATACAGTACCTCCATAAAGTGTACAGGCAAGATTTTTGGTAGGATCTTACTACCAGCAAGATCTTATGTAAAATCAGACAGTCATGCACACAAGCCTCAAAGTGGTTGTAAACCTCAGACATGAAATGTGAACAAAGCAGATCCCTCAATAGCGTGTGCTTGTCTCAGTCCAGAGCACATTGTGTCATTTCTGTCTGCTGCCTCCTTCCTCTGCCTATCAGCATGGGTCACTTCTGACAAATTTTCCTGACACCAAGAGGTTAAAAGGTGACAGGAGAGGGAGCTCCAGCACACAGCCTGTGATTGACAGCCTCAGCTCTGCTCCTGTGTGCTGTGTGAAGGTGTGTGTGGGGGGGGGGGTGTCCCTTCCCTCCAATTAGAGCAATCCTCACTGAGCTTTGCAGAGTGTAACTTCAGCTCCCGCCCCCCCGCTTACTGGAAGCTCAGACAAGCTGTATAAATTCATAGATTGTAAGCTCCCAGGATCAGGGTCCTCCCATCCCTCTTGTATTGAACTGTATAGTTGCTGTATTGTCTTCCGTTATATTGTAAAGTGCTGAGCAAACTGTTGGCGACATAAATCCTGTATAATAATAATAATAATAATAATACTTCTGCAGTTTGTGGAGAAGGGAATACTGCAGATAAACAGGTACAACTTATGTAGGAGGATATATTTCATCTTAGTATCACCTGAGGTTAGTCACATTACTGTGAAGCAGGGGCGAACTGACCATTTGGAAACTCGGGCACTGCCCGAGAGCCGGGGTCAGTAGGGGGTCCCATGAGATGCCCCTGGTACCTTTTTTATAGGTTTTTTTGAGTTTGGGCAAGGACACAGGGGCCCCATGATCCCCTATTGCCCGGGGGCCCCATGAGTTGTCAGTCCGCCCCTGCTGTGAAAGGTTTACAACTGGTTTAATTGTGAGTGAAAACAGTTCCCGCAGTTGCGCCGCACTAGCGTCCAAACAGTCAAAGCACCACCTGTCACACACCTCTGAAAAGCAATCCAAGCACACATGTGAACAGGCCCTAGCCCCTTCTGTATCTGCCTTGCATGCTGACTCCATATGTCTCCAGCACTCTCTCTGGGCGCCAGATACTCAGTTCCCTCCTAAGAAAACCACTCGGCGCTCCGATCCCAGCGTCAGAACAAACCGTGACGGACAGCCGGGAATTGTGGGTATCCATCCCATGTAGAATGTAATGTATCAGATCCCGGCGGCCCCCTCCCTCGCCATAGATTGGCCTTTTCATGCTGCCTGCTGGAATTCCGATGAAGGTTTCTGTGATATCTTCAAACACTAAAGTAATTGCCTCGTGTGAACCTTCGCCACGTCCTGCGCGATCACAGAGCAAACCCGGACCTCCGACCCCCGCTACCCGCACGCTACACGTCACCCGCTGATTGATCTGTGCCCCCCCTCTGCTAGCAGAGGCCGTCATCACACCAGGACACTGTAATTGTAGCCCCGACTGGGCTGGTGTGAGGGACAGCAGAAATATTCTTTTATTTTTTGTGTTGTTTTGTTAACTTGGCCAACAGTCAGCTTGTCTGCTTTGTTTAGAATTTGCAGTTCCTGTGCCCCGCAGGGGGTGGGAGGTGAGAGTTATCCCAGTAGGGAGCGCAGACAGCATGGTGTCTAATGCCAGACCAGTCGGCATCAGGAGCTTGGGGCTTGGTCATTTGAGAGGGCCATAGACTGTCCTATGTGGGAAGAAAGACTCTTAGAATGGGAGAGCTGCTCCTGCCTGAGCCCTAACTAGGAGATGCATTGAACTGTGCTTTGCTTTGTGCTCTGCTGGGACTTGTGGTCCTATATTGCCTGTGTAGTGTTGAAGCTGTGGCCAAGACACACAGCCCACTGAAGACCCGTGAGGAGTTGGTGCCTATCTGCCTAGACTTCCTCTGCTGAGGCCACTGCTGGCTGGTGAGTCCCTGGATCGCTACCCTGTGAACTGCCCTCTGCTGAGTGCCCGGACCTCCTGCCTGCCAGAGCTACCTTCTGCTGTGTGCCCTGTTCGTCCCCTGCTCGTGACAGAGTGCTGTGAGAGGTCTGAGTTGTGACCAGACCCTACAGCCAAGACCCTGCCGGACCCTGAAAAGCCTGCCTTCTGCTGGATGACCCTGCCAACCTGCCTGCCACTGAGTGCCCTGCCAGCCTGCCTGCCACTGAGTGCCCTGCCAGCCTGCCTGCCGCTGAGAGCCCTGCCAGCCTGCCTGCCGCTGAGTGCCCTGCCAGCCTGCCTGCCGCTGAGTGCCCTGCAAGCCTGCCTTCTGCTGAGTGTCCCTGCAAGCCTGCCTGCTGCTGAGAGCCCTGCCAGCCTGCCTACCGCTGAGTGCCCTGCCAGCCTGCCTGTCGCTGAGTGCCTTGCAAGCCTGCCTGCCGCTGAGTGTCCCTGCAAGCCTGCCTTCTGCTGAGTGTCCATGCCAGCCTGCCTGCCGCTGAGTGTCCCTACAAGCCTGCCTTCTGCTGAGTGTCCCTGCAAGCCTGCCTGCTGCTGAGAGTCCTGCCAGCCTGCCTGCCGCTGAGTGTCCCTGCCAGCCTGCCTGCCGCTGAGTGTCCCTGCCAGCCTGCCTTCTGCTGAATATCCCTGCAAGCCTGCCTTCTGCTGAATATCCCTGCCAGCCAGCCTGCCTCTGAGTGTCCCTGCCAGCCTGCCTGTCGCTGAGTGTCCCTGCCAGCCTGCCTCTGAGTGTCCCTGCAAGCCTTCCTGCCGCTGAGTGTCCTGCAAGCCCCTCTGCTGTGCCCGAATTACCCCTGGCCTGCCTGAACTGTCCCTCTGTTGTGTGCCCCGGACTTAACCCTTGCTGCCCCGATCAAGTGTCCCAAATCCCTCAATAAAACCTTGTGTGCCCACTGCTCTCCGCATGTGTTCTGTCCCACCTACACCTCCATCACAATCGGATCTATGTATGTAAAGCGTCGGATCTATGTATGTAAAGCATCAGATCTATGTATTTAAAGTATCAGATCTATATATGTAAAGCATCGGATCTATGTATGTAAAGGATCGGATCTAAGTATGTAAAGCATCGGATCTAAGTATGTAAAGCATCGGATCTAAGAATGTAAAGCATCGGATCTATGTATGTAAAGCATCGGATCTATGTATGTAAAGCATCGGATCTATGTATGTAAAGCATCGGATCTATGTATGTAAAGCATCGGATCTAAGTATGTAAAGCATCGGATCTATGTATGTAAAGCATCGGATCTATGTATGTAAAGCATCGGATCTATGTATGTAAAGCATCGGATCTATGTATGTAAAGCATCGGATCTAAGTATGTAAAGCATCGGATCTATGTATGTAAAGCATCGGATCTATGTATGTAAAGCATCGGATCTATGTATGTAAAGCATCGGATCTATGTATGTAAAGCATCAGATCTATGTATGTAAAGCGTCAGATCTATGTATGTAAAGTATCAGATCTATGTATGTAAAGCGTCAGATCTATGTATGTAAAGTATCAGATCTATGTATGTAAAGCAGCAGATCTATGTACTGTATGTATAGTATCAGATCTATGTATGTAAAGTATCAGATCTATGTACAGTTGCAAGAAAAAGTATGTGAACCCCTTGGGATTACGTGGAGTTTTGCATGAATTGGGTATAAAATGTGCTCTGAACGTCATCTAAGTCACAACAATAGAAGAACACAGTCTGCTGAACATAATACTACACAAATATTAGACGTTGCCATGGTTTAATTGCACATAACATGTAAAAATTCACAGTGCAGGGAAGAAAAAGTATGTGAACCGTTGGACTTAATAACTGGTTGACCCTCCTTTGGCAGCAATAACCTCAACCAAACGTTTCCTGTAGTTGCAGATCAGACCTGCACAACGATCTGGAGTAATTTTGGACCACTCCTCTTCACAAAACTGTTTCAGTGTAGCAATATTCTTGCAATGTCTGGTGCGAATCGCTCTCTTAAGGTCATGCCACAGCATTTCAATTGGGTTGAGGTCAGGACTCTGACTGGGCCACTCCAGAAGGCGTATTCTGTGCTGTTGCAGCCATTGTTTTGTTGAATTACTTGTATGCTTTGGGTTATTGTCCTGTTGCATCACCCATCCTCTGCGGAGCTTCAGTTGGCGGACAGATGGTCGTACGTTTTCCTGCAAAATGTCTTGATAAACTCTGGAATTCATTTTCCCATCAATGACAACAATCCGTCCAGGCCCTGAGGCAGCAAAGCAGCCCCAAACCATGATGCTCCCTCCGCCATGTTTTACAGTGGGGATGAGGTTTTGATGTTGGTGTGCTGTGCCTTTTTTTCTCCACACATAGTGTTGTGTGTTCTTCCCAAACAACTCAATCTTGGTTTCATCTGTCCACAGTATATTTTGCCAGTAGTGCTGTGGAACATCCAGGTGCTCTTTTGCAAACTTCAAACGTGCTGCAATATTCTTTTTGGACAGCAATGGCTTCCTCCGTGGTGTCCTCTCATGTACTCCATTCTTGTTTAATGTTTTCCTTATTGTAGATGTGTCAACAAAAATTTTAGCATGTGCCAGAGATTTCTGTAGGTCTTTAGCTGACACTCTGGGATTCTTCTTTACCTCATGCAGCATTCTGCGCTGTGCTCTTGCAGTCATTTTTACAGGACGACCACGCCTAGGGAGAGTAGCAACAGTGCTAAACTTTCTCCATTTGTAGACAGTCTGTCTTACCGTGGACACATGAACATCAAGGCTTTTGGAGATACTTTTGTAACCCTTTCCAGCTTCATGCAAGTCAACAATTCTTGATCGTAGGTCTTCTGAGAGCTCTTTTCTGCGAGGCATGGTTCACATCAGACAGTGCTTCTTGAAACCAGTAAACCCAAAACAGGTATGTGTTTTTTAAGGGCAGGACAGCTGTCAGCAACACATCCAATATCATCACACTGATTGGAGTCAAGGTTGGCTCACTCCTGGCTCCAATTAGCTCTGGGAGAAGTCATTAAGCTAGGGCCTCACATACTTTTTCCTCCCTGCACTGTGAATGTTTACATGTTATGTGCAATTAAACCATGGCAACATCTAATGTTTGTGTAGTATTATGTTCAGCAGACTGTGTTCTTCTATTGTCGTGACTTAGATGACGTTCAGAGCACATTTTATGCCCAATTCATGCAAAACGCCACGTAATCCCAAGGGGTTCACATACTTTTTCTTGCAACTGTATGTAAAGCGTCAGATCTATGTATGTAAAGCATCAGATCTATGTATGTAAAGTGCATGCTGGGTAATGTGTCAGTGTGACACTACCAGGTATTTATTACCTGTTGCGGAGATCACAGGACTCCCTCCGAAAATGCAAGAGGATGGCGCCATCTTTGTTCAGGCATCATCCAGTGTCACTGTCCACTTCCTGAACCGAGGGGCCAGCTCAGACATGGTGCCTGTGCAGTTCTTGGCTGTGTTCACAAATGTCTGACACAGATCAGCCCCTGCTGCAGCCTCTCAGCTTGTGAGGTGCTACAAAGTTACAATGTTGCAGTTTGATCACCGGGGCAGGGGAGACTAAGGAAATGCTTTCTCCTCCTTCTACAAAGTTACAATGTACAGTCTGGTCACTGGGGGAGGGGAGACTGAGGAAATGCTTCCTCCTCCTTCTACAAAGTTACAATGTACAGTCTGATCACTGGGGGAGGAGACTGGAAATTCTTCCTCCTCCTTCTACAGTTGTTGTACACCAACAACCAAAGTTACAATGTACAGTCTGATCACTGGGGGAGGAGACTGAGGAAATGCTTCCTCCTTCTACAATGTTACAATGTGCAGTCTGATCACTGGGGGAGGAGACTGAGGAAATGCTTCTTCCTGCCTGCAGAAAGCGATCATCTCAGCCTAGGGAAAATCACTGCACTGGAGATCCAGAATGGCTTTTAGCAATTAAAGGTGGAGCCTTCCTGAAAACATTCACTGTCGCTGTATATCAGTCGTCTCCAAACTTGGCCAGATCCCATTTGCCTTTATCCATCCCTTGGGACACAATTCCTCCCACTGACACCAATGATGGGGCACTATTCCTCCCACTGAAACCAGTGATGGGGCACTATTCCTCCCACTGACACCAATGATGGGGCACTATTCCTCCCACTGACACCAATGATGGGGCACTATTCCTCCCACTGACACCAATGATGGGGCACTATTCCTCCCACTGACACCATTGATAGAGCACTATTCCTCCCACTTACACCAACGATGGGGCACTATTCCTCCCACTGACACCGATGATGGGGCACTATTCCTCCCACTGACACCGATGATGGGGCACTATTCCTCCCACTGACACCGATGATGGGGTACTATTCCTCCCACTGACACCGATGATGGGGTACTATTCCTCCCACTGACACCGATGATGGGACACTATTCCTCCCACTGACACCAATGATGGGGCACAATTCCTCCCACTGACACCAATGATGGGGCACTATTCCTCCCACTGACACCAATGATGGGGCACTATTCCTCCCACTGATACCAATGATGGGGCACTATTCCTCCCACTGACACCAATGATGGGGCACTATTCCTCCCACTGACACCAATGATGGGGCACTATTCCTCCCACTGACACCAACGATGGGGCACTATTCCTCCCACTGACACCAACGATGGGGCACTATTCCTTCCACTTACACCAATGATGACCACAAACACTGTAATTTGTGTACTCTCACTGACCACTAAGCTTGTTTGCTGGAGGCCACAATGCAGTATTTTCCCCGAGCACTCTACTCCTATGAATGAATAACATTCGATTTTGCACAGAATGAACAGGATGAAAGCTCGGTACATTTTTATATAAATCCACCCCAAAGTGTTGTTGTGTTTAAAGAGCCATCCAAGACAGATTCCATCTTTGGAGCCGGTCAGGTTTGGTGTCTGTAGGCCTTTCCTAGTGTCTGGGTGCCTGGCGGAAAAACTCTTCCATGTACCCACTGTTCTGTCTCTCCAATCTAAGCATTGATAGTGTGATCTCTGTAACTTACAGTTGTGATGAGATAGCGATAACTCCAATCTTAGTTGGATGCCACAGGCAGTGACTCAATGAGAATGACATCTTGTAGATCTTGTGAAGTTTATTTCATAAACTGAGAGAATCTCACAACAATGAACATTCGATAGGTCAAAAGAACATACTGTGTCTTGCTCCATGCCATGATGCTAGAGCTGCAATGCATCTCTGGGAAAAGGGGTGGGGCTATCTATGCAACATTAACTAAACCAAAGGAAAGGGAGGAGCAGAGACAAATATAGAAAACACTTAAAGGCATATGACAGTCATGTGAAACATGAGACCCACTATCACTGAAGCTGTTGATGTCAAGCAGCTCATCTCCTTGACCGGGATTGCTGCATGTCATGGCCGTGCTAGGATAGTAGAAGAGGTACTGATTATCAATGTTTGCCTTCCCGTGACACTAATCTCCAAGCAGCAAGCAGGTAGGTAGATGGTTGAAACTCACAGACAGCAACTGTTTTCATTTGCAAAGGATCCGTCATTCTGCTCAGTTGGTTTTGCGATCTAAGCACCCCCTGCCAGACAGATCCTGAACCTGCAGCACAGCTTGGTGGCCTCTAGTGCACAATGCAGAATGAGAGTGTAGATTTTTCACTGGCTGCATGCTTGTTCCTGGTATCCGGGCAACAGACAATGGCAGCCACAATATTTCTGGCAGGGCTTCTTTAACCCCTTCACGCCTAAGGGTAAAACAAATCTACAGTTGCAAGAAAAAGTATGTGGACCCCTTGGGATTACGTGGAGTTTTGCATGAATTGGGCATAAAATGTGCTCTGAACGTCATCTAAGTCACAACAATAGAAGAACACAGTCTGCTGAACATAATACTACACAAACATTAGATGTTGTCATGGTGTAATTGCACATAAGATGTAAACATGCACAGTGCAGGGAGGAAAAAGTATGTGAGGCCCTAGCTTAATGACTTCTCCCAGAGCTAATTGGAGCCAGGAGTGAGCCAACCTTGACTCCAATCAGTGTGATGATATTGGATGTGTTGCTGACAGCTGTCCTGCCCTTAAAAAACACACACCTGTTTTGGGTTTACTGGTTTCAAGAAGCACTGTCTGATGTGAACCATGCCTCACAGAAAAGAGCTCTCAGAAGACCTACGATCAAGAATTGTTGACTTGCATGAAGCTGGAAAGGGTTACAAAAGTATCTCCAAAAGCCTTGATGTTCATGTGTCTACGGTAAGACAGACTATCTACAAATGGAGAAAGTTTAGCACTGTTGCTACTTTCCCTAGGCGTGGTCGTCCTGTAAAAATGACTGCAAGAGCACAGCGCAGAATGCTGCATGAGGTAAAGAAGAATCCCAGAGTGTCAGCTAAAGACCTACAGAAATCTCTGGCACATGCTAACATTTTTGTTGACACATCTACAATAAGGAGAACATTAAACAAGAATGGAGTACATGGGAGGACACCACGGAGGAAGCCATTGCTGTCCAAAAAGAATATTGCAGCACGTTTGAAGTTTGCAAAAGAGCACCTGGATGTTCCATAGCACTACTGGCAAAATATACTGTGGACAGATGAAACCAAGATTGAGTTGTTTGGGAAGAACACACAACACTATGTGTGGAGAAAAAAAGGCACAGCACACCAACATCAAAACCTCATCCCCACTGTGAAACATGGCGGAGGGAGCATCATGGTTTGGGGCTGCTTTGCTGCCTCAGGGCCTTGATGGATTGTTGTCATTGATGGGAAAATGAATTCCAGAGTTTATCAAGACATTTTGCAGGAAAACGTACGACCATCTGTCCGCCAACTGAAGCTCCGCAGAGGATGGGTGATGCAACAGGACAATGACCCAAAGCATACAAGTAATTCAACAAAACAATGGCTGCAACAGCACAGAATACGCCTTCTGGAGTGGCCCAGTCAGAGTCCTGACCTCAACCCGATTGAAATGCTGTGGCATGACCTTAAGAGAGCGATTCACACCAGACATCCCAAGAATATTGCTACACTGAAACAGTTTTGTGAAGAGGAGTGGTCCAAAATGACTCCAGATTGTTGTGCAGGTCTGATCTGCAACTACAGGAAACATTTGGTTGAGGTTATTGCTGCCAAAGGAGGGTCAACCAGTTATTAAGTCCAAAGGTTCACATACTTTTTCCTCCCTGCACTGTGAATGTTTCCATGTTATGCGCAATTAAACCATGGCAACATCTAATGTTTGTGTAGTATTATGTTCAGCAGACTGTGTTCTTCTATTGTTGTGACTTAGATGAAGTTCAGAGCACATTTTATGCCCAATTCATGCAAAACTCCACGTAATCCCAAGGGGTTCACATACTTTTTCTTGCAACTGTAAATACCTAAGCACAATTTTGCAACGTTGACAAGTGATAGTAAAACCGCACATATCATCACAACTACTTTGTACATCCAAGTGGATTATACCGCGATTTTTTCAGGACAAATTGGACTTTCATTTGGTGGTAAATGGTAATGGATATCTCCTGATTTTTTTATTATCAAAGGCAAACTGGCCCAAAATAGTAAAAAAAAATCATTTTTTTAATTTAGCTGTGTGTTTTGTGTTACTACCAAAGCCTACCACCAAAGAACAACCCAAAATAAATTCTCCAGCTCTTGACGATCGCAGCGATACCCTATATGTGTATGTTATTTGTTGTTTGTACGCATAGTACAGCCCAGAACAATAGTGCGCATTTTGTGTTTGCCTTTTTTTTTTTACCTAAAACACACTGACATTAACACTAACACCAATTTTTTTTAATCCTGACCTTGACCCAAACACTAACCCTGGCACTGAACTAGATCAAACCTTGATCTAGGTATTTTTCTTTTATTCTTTAATATTTATTTATTTTCTTTTTTTTTTCACAAACATTTTTTTCCCTCTATGCCAGGAGTTAGAGAGATACAATGTATAATGGAATGTATATAACGATACAATGTATAATGGAATGTATATAACGATACAATGTATAACAGAATGCATATAATGATACAATGTATAATAGGATGTATATAATGATACAATGTATAATAGGATGTACATAATGATACAATGTATAATAGGATGTATATAATGATACAATGTATAATAGGCTGTATATAATGATACAATGTATAATAGGATGTACATAATGATACAATGTATAATAGGATGTATATAATGATACAATGTATAATAGGATGTATATAATGATACAATGTATAATGGAATGTATATAACGATACAATGTATAATAGGCTGTCAAGGTCCTACCTTTTCCCAGAGGTTTTGTTACTCCATGTGCTAGCATCCATCTTGGATTTCTGCTGAGCATGATGGGAATCTTTTATGCCTTCAGGTCTCTGAGGTCCATCCCCCAGAGGGGTGTGGCCGAGTACATATAAGCCTGGGATCTGCACATGCTCTTTGCACTTGTGTCTTGTGTCTTTGTCTTGCTACAGCTCTGTGTATACGCTCCTGACTCTTTTGGTATTCTGACTCGGCTTGTACTAAGACCATTCTCTGTGTTTCCCTTTGATCTGACCTTCCGTTGCTGAACCCGGCCCGTGACCTGTGATTCTCTGTCTACTGTTCTGTACTGTTTTGTCCCGTTGTTATTGACCCGGCTTGTCTGACTATGCTATTGTCATTCTCACCAGCTACACGCCATTGGCGGCGGCCATTACCGCAGCTGGGGTGTCTCGGGGGCCGCGACCTGGTCCCTGGTTGCGTCAAGTCCATCCCCACCATCAGGGGCCCTGGTGAAGGGCAGCCTGGGACTTAGACTCCGCGCCCTGAGGGACTTCAGTCTGTTGGTGGTGGGTGTCGTCAGCCAGTGCGTTACCCTGCCACTAGGCCTACCTGTCCATTCCACAGCCCTGCCCTGACATAGGCTGTATATAATGATACAATGTATAATAGGATGTATATAATGTTACAATGTATAGTGGAATGTATATAATGATACAATGTATAACAGGATGTATATAATAAAACAATGTATAATAGGATGTATATAATGATACAATGTATAATGGAATGTATATAATGATACAATATATAAGGGAATGTACATAATGATACAATGTATAATGGGATGTACATAATGATACAATGTATAATGGGATGTATATAACGATACAATGTATAATAGGATGTATATAATGATACAATGTACAATGGAATGTATATAACGATACAATGTACAATGGAATGTATATAACGATACAATGTATAATGGAATGTATATAACGATACAATGTATAATGGAATGTATATAACGATACAATGTATAATAGGATGTATATAACGATACAATGTATAATGGAATGTATATAATGATACAATGTATAATAGGATGTACATAATGATACAATGTATAATAGGATGTATATAATGATACAATGTATAATAGGATGTATATAATGATACAATGTATAATAGGCTGTATATAATGATACAATGTATAATAGGATGTATATAACGATACAATGTATAATAGGCTGTATATAATGATACAATGTATAGTAGGATGTATATAATGTTACAATGTATAATGGAATGTATATAATGATACAATGTATAACAGGATGTATATAATAAAACAATGTATAATAGGATGTATATAATGATACAATGTATAATAGGCTGAATATAATGATGCAATGTATAATAGGATGTATATAATGATACAATGTATAATGTGTGACAGGATGAACGGCGAGGTGATAGAGGGACGCTATGTGTCACCTCGCATATGCTCATACCTGACCGTTTAGGTGGAGTCCACTCCGGGTTTTCGGGGCCACAGTTAAGCAGGTGGTTCCGGACCAGAGTTTGGACTCCACTAATCTCCACCAACAGGTGATATAAAAAGGGCAGGGCTGGAGCAAGGAGTTGCTTGTGGCCTGGGACTCAGAGAGGTGTTCTGAGAGAGCTGTGTGTATGGACTATACCTGCAAGAAAAGGTTTGCTGTTACTTTGTTTTGGTGACAGGGAGAAGCCCTTCACCTCTGAGAGAGGAATCATCTGCTGTTTAGTTAGTGCCTGGATGGCAAGGGTTTATTTTTGATGTTTTGTTTTATTTTGATATTTCTTGCAAACCTTTTAATAAAACTGACAAACAGTCAGATTTTGATGAAAGCCTGCTGTGCGGTCTACCTTTGTCCCAGGAAAGGAGATCCCCCACCTGAGCTAACCCCACATATGGTGGAGGATGCGGGCACTTCCTGAGCAAGTGGGAAGATGGAGGAAATAATAAGAGCCTTGCTGCAGGCCAATGCAGCACAACGGGAGACAAATCGCCAGTTTGCGGAGGCCCAAGAAGCAGACCGAGAGCTCCTTAAGCAGGTGGCCCAACACCTATTAGAATTAAAGAAGGAATCTGCAGATCCACTGCCAGTGGAGCAGAAAATGGCACGGGCCAGCTATGTTTTGCAGAAGATGACACCTGCGGATGATGTGGAGGCCTATCTCACAACCTTTGAAAGGGTTGCTGTTCGGGAAGGATGGAAAAAGGAGCAATGGGCAGGACTGCTTGCACCATTTTTGACAGGTGAATCCCAAAAAGCCTATTATGACCTGGAACCAGGGGATGCCCAGGACTATGAGAAACTGAAGGCTGAGGTCCTTGCACGCCTGGGTGTCACCATTGCAGTCCGGGCTCAGCGGGTGCATCAGTGGCATTTTAGGACTGACAAACCACCCAGATCTCAGATGTTCGATTTGATACATCTCTCCAAAAAGTGGCTCCAGCCAGAGGTATTGTCAGGCCCTCAGATTGTGGAGCGTGTGGTCATGGACCAATATTTGCATGCACTCCCTGCCACTTTGAGGAAGTGGGTCGGCCGTGGAGACCCTAAATCTGCAAACGAGCTGGTGGACCTGGTGGAGAGATATGCAGCCGCTGAGGACTTTTTTCATTCACCTGGGCCGTACCCCAAGGTCACTAGGGGTGGAAAACTATCCGGAGGATCCGGTAAGACTGTTCCATGGGCCAAAGGCTCAGAAAAAATTGATAAGACTTTTGTGTCAGATAATGAGACTGTAGGCTTAGGACCTAGAGACTGGCCAAATAGGTCAGGAAGGTCCCCAAAGCCATTTAGAGGTCTAAGCACTAAACATATAATCTGTTATCGTTGTCATGCGTTAGGTCATATTGCTGCAAACTGTCCTTTTAATGATGAACCTATGCAATGTGAAAATGCTTATTTAGGAAAACGCATGTCTCTTTTTGCACAGGTGGTATGTACTGCAGCATGTCAGAAACGCATGGAAAAGCAAATGTGTGTGATTGCCATTGATGAAAAGCCAGTAACTGCTCTGCTAGACTCGGGTAGTGTTGTGACCTTAGTAAAAAGTGATTTGGTAAACCCTGCAAGGTTACACCCTAGCACGATTGGGGTTATTTGTATTCATGGTGATACACGTAATTACCAGACTGCTCTGGTGGAGATTGGTACTCCCTGGGGCCCTGTGACCCATTCTGTGGGGGTGGTGCCCTCTCTGCTTCATGAAGCCATAGTGGGGAGAGATTTTCCCCATTTCTGGAAGTTATGGGATAAGGAGGGGAGTCAGGAAGACCGAGCTCCCCCTGCTGGGGAAACGCCGGAAACTCCTGAACTCTCTCCTGACCCCTTTGACTGCCGAGTAGAAGTGGAAACGGTGGGTGTGTCCGAGGAAGGCGTAGATCTTTTCCCTTTCTCTGTAATGGCTGGGGAGCAGGAGGAGTTGGATCCAACCCCAGACATTGAGGATACGGAACAAGAGATGATTGCTGGCTCTAGTGAGAGTGGACAGAATGTGGTGCCTGACCTAGAGGTCAGAAAAGAGGATTTTTGTACGGAACAACTGAAAGATTCCACACTTAATAGAGCCCGTGAAAACATTAAAATGATTGATGGGGAACCAGTTGAAAATGATGTGGCGGTGTCTTTTCCCTACATGGCTCTTAACAATAACTTGCTCTATCAAGTGGTAAAGCAAGGGGAGGAGGTGGTAGAACAGTTAGTGGTCCCCAAACCCTTTCGCCGGATGGTACTGGATTTAGCCCATGGGCATATAATGGGTGGACACCTGGGTGTAGAGAAAACAAAGGAGAGAATAACCCAGAGATTCTTCTGGCCAGGCTTACATGGAGACATCAAAGCGCATTGTGAGTCATGCCCGGAATGTCAATATTCTGCGCCCTCACCCCATTTTCGCAGTCCGCTAGTACCTCTACCCATAATTGAGGTACCGTTTGAAAGAGTGGGCATGGACCTAGTGGGTCCAGTAGTAAAGTCTGCCCGGGGCCATCAGCACATACTGGTTATACTTGACTATGCCACCCGGTATCCTGAAGCCATCCCCTTGCGTAATACCTCCGCTAAAAATATCGCCAAAGAGCTTGTCCGGGTGTTTAGTCGTGTAGGTATTCCAAAGGAGATATTAACGGATCAGGGCACGCCATTTATGTCTAGAGTTATGAAAGAGTTATGCAAATTGTTCAAAATCTCCCATCTCCGTACCTCGGTCTACCACCCCCAAACCGATGGGCTTGTGGAAAGGTTTAACAAGACCCTTAAGAATATGTTAAAAAAGGTGGTGGACAAAGATGGGAGAAATTGGGATTTTTTGCTACCATATCTCATGTTTGCTATACGAGAAGTACCTCAGGCATCTACAGGATATTCACCTTTTGAATTACTGTATGGTAGACATCCCAGGGGATTGCTAGATGTTGCAAAAGAAACCTGGGAGACAGAGTCCACGCCCTATAGAAGTGTCATCGAGCATATCTCACAGATGCAGGATAGAATCTCAGCTGTCATGCCACTTGTTCGGGAACACATGGAGCAAGCCCAGGAGGTCCAGAGAAGGGTTTATAACCGGGGTGCCAGGATCCGTACCTTCAACCCTGGGGATAGAGTGCTGGTGCTAGTCCCCACCGTGGAAAGTAAATTCCTCGCAAAGTGGCAAGGTCCCTTTGAAATTAGGGAGAAAGTGGGGGAAGTAAATTATAAAGTTTACCAGCCAGGGAAAAGGAAACCCGAACAAATCTATCATGTTAATCTCTTAAAACCTTGGAAAGACAGGGAAAGTTTGTTGGCAGTACCAAGCCCCCAAAAGGATGTGGTTCCCGTGGCCCCTCAGGTACCTATAACGGAAACCTTGTCAGTAGTCCAACAAAATGATGTTAAGGAGTTTGTGAGAAAGAATGGAGATTTCTTCTCTCACCTACCTGGACTGACTACGGTCATACAGCATGACATAGTTACCCAACCAGGGGTCCGCATAAACGTAAAGCCCTATAGAATACCCGAGGCCAGGCGGGAAGCAGTGGCAAAGGAAATAAAAGACATGTTAGAGTTGGGAGTGATCGAGGAATCTCACAGTGAGTGGTCGAGTCCCATAGTGTTGGTCCCAAAACCAGATGGAACAATTCGTTTCTGTAATGATTTCAGGAAACTGAACAGTGTGTCTAAGTTTGATGCATACCCGATGCTTCGGGTGGATGAGCTCATTGACAGGTTGGGAACGGCTCGGTACATAACCACCTTAGATCTGACCAAAGGCTATTGGCAGATTCCTTTAACGGAAGCTGCAAAAGAAAAGACAGCATTCTCCACCCCCGAGGGGTCCTTTCAGTATAAGCGGATGCCGTTTGGTTTGCATGGGGCTCCTGCATCATTCCAAAGGATGATGGACAAGACGTTGAGACCACATCGCCAATATGCAGCTGCCTATTTGGACGATGTCGTCATCCACAGTCCCGACTGGGAATCTCATTTGTCCCGCTTGCAAGCGGTCGTAGATTCGCTGCGGGAAGCAGGTCTTACCGCCAACCCCAGAAAGTGTGCCATTGGCTTAGAGGAGGCCAAATATCTTGGCTACATCATTGGTCGAGGTCTCATTAGGCCTCAGATCAATAAAATTGAGGCAATTCAAAAGTGGCCCCAACCTGTAAATAAAAAACAAGTCCGGGCATTTCTTGGAATCACGGGGTACTACAGGCGGTTTATCCCCAATTTTGCCACCATTGCAGCCCCACTGACAGATCTGACAAAAGGTAGGGGGTCAGTCATGATTAAGTGGAATCCTGAGGCGGAGACCGCATTTCAAAGACTGAAACAAGCTCTCTGTGCTCAACCTGTGCTTGTGACTCCAGATTTCACAACAGAGTTTGTGGTACAGACTGATGCCTCTGACGTGGGACTAGGTGCGGTACTGTCCCAAATCAGAGATGGGGAGGAGCACCCTGTGGTCTTCCTAAGTAGAAAGCTCAACAAACATGAGAGAAACTATGCCATTGTGGAGAAGGAATGTTTGGCCATCAAATGGGCCTTGGAGGCCCTGAAATATTACCTGTTAGGAAGACCGTCCAAGTTGGTGACTGATCATGCCCCGCTCAAATGGATGTGTGATAATAAGGAGAAAAACAGTCGAGTGACAAGGTGGTTTCTCGCGCTACAAGTGTTCAAATTCACAGTGGAACACAGAGCGGGGAAACTGCAAAGCAATGTAGATGCCCTCTCCCGGGTCCATTGCCTGGTTGGAACAGTTGCTCAGCCGCAGGGGCTTGAGCAGAGGGGGGGGATATGTGACAGGATGAACGGCGAGGTGATAGAGGGACGCTTTGTGTCACCTCGCATATGCTCATACCTGACCGTTTAGGTGGAGTCCACTCCGGGTTTTCGGGGCCACAGTTAAGCAGGTGGTTCCGGACCAGAGTTTGGACTCCACTAATCTCCACCAACAGGTGATATAAAAAGGGCAGGGCTGGAGCAAGGAGTTGCTTGTGGCCTGGGACTCAGAGAGGTGTTCTGAGAGAGCTGTGTGTATGGACTATACCTGCAAGAAAAGGTTTGCTGTTACTTTGTTTTGGTGACAGGGAGAAGCCCTTCACCTCTGAGAGAGGAATCATCTGCTGTTTAGTTAGTGCCTGGATGGCAAGGGTTTATTTTTGATGTTTTGTTTTATTTTGATATTTCTTGCAAACCTTTTAATAAAACTGACAAACAGTCAGATTTTGATGAAAGCCTGCTGTGCGGTCTACCTTTGTCCCAGGAAAGGAGATCCCCCACCTGAGCTAACCCCACAAATGGAATGTATATAATGATACAATGTATAAGGGAATGTACATAATGATACAATGTATAATGGGATGTACATAATGATACAATGTATAATGGGATGTATATAACGATACAATGTATAATAGGATGTATATAATGATACAATGTACAATGGAATGTATATAACAATACAATGTATAATGGAATGTATATAACGATACAATGTATAATAGGATGTATATAACGATACAATGTATAATGGAATGTATATAATGATACAATGTATAATAGGATGTACATAATGATACAATGTATAATCGGATGTATATAATGATACAATGTATAATGGAATGTATATAACAATACAATGTATAATAGGCTGTATATAATGATACAATGTATAATAGGATGTATATAATGATACAATGTATAATGGGATGTATATAACGATACAATGTATAATGGAATGTATATTATTATTATTACTACGAGTTTATATAGCGCCAAATATAATGATACAATGTATAATGGGATGTATATAACGATACAACGTATAATAGGATGTACATAATGATACAATGTATAATGGAATGTATATAATGATACAATGTATAATGGAATGTATATAATGATACAATGTATAAGGGAATGTACATAATGATACAATGTATAATGGGATGTATATAATGATACAATGTATAATGGGGTGTATATAATGATACAATGTATAATAGGATGTACATAATGATACAATGTATAATGGGATGTATATAATGATACAATGTATAATGGGATGTATATAATGATACAATGTATCTCTCTTCTCCATTCATAGAGAGAGAAAAAACAAGGGGGCCAGGCTGCACAGTGACTGATCACTGTGATAACCAATCAGAGGCTACCACAGTGTTCACGTGACCCGAAATCGGGAGTCCCGGGTCCCGATCGTTAGAACAAGACCCGGGGCTCTCAGTGACACCGCAGTCTCTGTGCTGGGAGCGCACCGAGCGGTGCACTCCCAGCACAAAGACAGGTATGCAAATATGCGGCCCCACGAAAAAAATCCCAGTTCTGCAAGGCCACATATTTGTGTGATGTCGGCGTCACGGGGTTAATTTATTAATTACCCGGGAAGGTGGCGAAGCTCCGGACCGACACCAAATTGGATTTCGTCTTCATCCCTGCTGTACGGGAGAAGGTAGAACATTACTGCGGCCTCTCCCACCTGCCATCTGCTTTCCTCTGCTTTTATCACCCCATATTAATGTGCGCGCACAGCTGGACTTCCTTGTAGGAGCAGGAGGCACTCCGCCCGACTATCGACGGAGAAGATCTACCTCGTACTGAGCTGTAATTAAGCAGAAAAGGTATTTGAGGAGAAGCTGTACTCCAAATGAAGGGGGAGCGACGTCGCGGGAAGAATTGTAAATGAGGAGAAGGAAACACGCTCGGCATTAAATCTAATGAACGCCATTGTTCCAGAACAACTACAACTATCTCTACAAGAAAGAAAAAAGGTTTTATGTCCCCCCCCCCAAACCGTAGGCAGAGCAGATTGAGTACAAAGAAAGACACGCAAACCATAAGTCCATAACAAGTCCTTACATACGTCCAGATATAGGAAGGAAGGGAGGTACGGCAGTCTGAGCACCAGGGCAGGTTGTAGTAGAGTAGAAGCAGGCTCTAGAAGTTGGAAAAACTGAGAAAGAAGCAGCACCTCTAAGTGTAGACTGTGACACGACTTTTTATTGTTAGCAGAGCTGAATGAGTACAAAGAAAGAACATGCAAACCATAAGTCCATAACAAGTCCATAGAAGTTGGATAAACTGAGTGAGAAAGCGCCTCTAAGTGTAGACTGTGACACAACTTTTTATTGTAGGCAGAGCGGAATGAGTACAAAGAAAGTTATAGGCGCCTGGAACACACAAACCGTAAGTCCATAACAAGTCCTTACATACGTCCAGATATAGGAAGGAAGGGAGGTATGGCAGTGTGAGCATCAGGGCAGGTTGTAGTAGAGTAGAAGCAGGCTCTAGAAGTGGGATAAACCGAGAGAGACAGCGCCTCTAAGTGTAGACTGTGACACAATGTTTTATTGTAGGCAGAGCGGAATTGGAATAAGTACAAAGAAAGATATAACCTCCTTGAACATGCAAACCATAAGTCCTAAACAAGTCCTTAAATACGTCCAGATATAGGAAGGAAGGGAGGTACGGCAGTCTGAGCATCAGGGCAGATTGTAGTAGAGTAGAAGCAGGCTCTAGAAGTAGGATAAGTTAAGAGAGAAACAACGCTTCTAAGTACAGACTGTTACACAACTTTTTATCAAAAGGTAGGTAGGCAACTCACATAAAACCAGGCTCATCAATAAGATGGATGGTCAGTACACCACATCGCCATGGGGATATGCCGCTGTAGGGTGGTAGGAGTCAGTAAGGATGGATGGACCCACCAGGATTTCCTACGTTCCGGGAGGCCCACTGTGGAGCGCAGTCGAGGACAGCAGCGTCAGCGTCTGATGTCATCTAAGTGTGACGCGTTTCTGAACATGCACCGGGTGTTAGGTTTTTTTGGGGTTTTTTTATGGCTTCCAAATAACCTCCATATTATCCTACGAGGTGGTATCAAATAGTTTCGAGACCAGCTCTAATTACAGAAAAGTATAGCCCTGGCTAAAAGTTTTGAGAATGACACAAACATTAATTTACCTGCAAGGAAACGTGAGGTCATCTTTGCTTTGCTGCACAAAAACAGATCCACAGGCAAGGATATTGCTGCTACTAAGATTGCACCTAAATCAACCATTTATTGGATCATCGAGAACTTCAAGGAGAGAGGTTCAGTTGTTGTGAAGCAGGCTTCAGGAGCCCAAGGAAGTCCAGCAAGTGCCAGGAACGTCTCCTAAAGATGATTCAGCTGTGGGATCGGGGCACCACCATGCACGAGCTTGCTCAGGAATGGCAGCAGGCAGGTGTGAGTGCACCGGCACGCACTGTGAGGAGAAGACTTTTGGAGGATGGCCTTGTGTCAAGAAGGGCAGCAAAGAAGCCACTTCTCTCCAGGAAAAACATCAGGGACACAGTGATATTCTGCAAAAGGTCCAGGGATTGGACTTCTGAGGACTGGGATAAAGTAATTTTCTCTGAAGAATCCCCTTTCCGATTGTTTGGGGCATCCGGAAAAAACCTTGTCTGGAGAAGAAAAGGTGAGCGCTACCATCAGTCCTGTGTCATGCCAACAGTAAAGCATCCTGAGACCGTTCATGTGTGGGGTCACTTCTCAGCCAAGGGAGCGGGCTCATTCACAGTTTTGAAGAACACAGCCATGAATAAAGAATGATCCAAAAACATCCTCCGAGAGCAACGTCTCCCAACCATCCAAGAACAGTTTGGTGAGGAACAATGCTCTCTCCAGCATGATGGAGCGCCTTGCTATAAGGCAAAAGTGATAGCTAAGTGGCTTTGGGAACAAAACATCAAAATGTTGGGTCCATGGCCAGGAAACTCCCTAAACCTTAATCCCATTGAGAACTTGTGGTCAATCCTCAAGAGGCGGAACCCCCCCCCCCCCCACACACACACACACACAAATTCTGACCAACTCCAAGCATTGATTATGCACAAATGGGCTGCCACCATCACTCAGGGTGAGGCCCAGAAGTTGATTGGCAGCATGCCAGGGAGGATTGCAGAGGCCTTGACAGAGAATATGGACTCTGCATAAACTTCATGTCATTGTCAATAAAAGCCTTTGACACTTAGGAAATGCTTGTAGTTATACTGTACTTCAGTATACCACAGTAACATCTGACAAAAAGATCTAAAAACACTGAAGCAGCAAACTTTTTGTGAAAATTAATATTTGTGCCACTCTCACACTTACTTTATTTCTCTACATTTACACTGTCAGCAATACAGCGCTCCCAGCGTTCCCACCACTTCTGGAATGGGTCCTGGAAGTCTTCTTTTTGAAGCGTATCAAGCACCTTCTGCATTTTACACTGGATCTCCACAACGTTGGTAAAACAGCGACCTTTGAGCTTGATTTTCATCTTCAGGAAGAGGACGAAGTCCACAGGATCCAAATCTGGCGAGTATGGTGGTTGCTGAAGTGAGACCATTGCAGCAAGGGGTCGGACTCGGCAGCAACATGACTCATGTTCAAATCACAGCTGAAGATTGCCTAGACTGTTCCCTATGACACACCGACAATGGAAGCAATGTTGTGGAACGTTCTCCAACGATAATCAAGTTGCCGATTGGTTTTGACATTTTTGAGGGTCGAGCTCGTTGAAGGTCTTTTTGATCTTTTGTCATCTTCCAGTGATGTTCTTCCACTCTTGAAGCTCGTGTGCTACTCAAAACACCTCAAACGACTCATTGCAGCATTGCTGTAAACTTGCCAAATCATGTCAAACATCTCTGTGGCAGATCCACCTCATGGTCGTTGTTTTGACAACATTGTGGAGATCCAGCGGTTTCATGAAGAATTTCACGTTTGCTCTTTGTTCTAACTTACTGTTCATGATGAAACCGCAGACATGATAACACATATGGTCAGAATAGTACCAGTTGCACAGCTCCCAATGTACACAGGACGATGTCTTTTGTAACAACAGGGCATTTTGATATTTGCATAACACCTCCCAAGATCCAGCCGACGGCTTGTATCCCAACTGAGAGCTCCAGAGAGGAGTACTGAGGCAAGGTGCTGTCCAAATGCTGAAATGGTGTAGAAATACAGTTTCAGCACCATGGAGAGCTCCTGCAGATGGCAAATCGGTCTACTGACTTAGCCCTCAGGCACAGACGTTTTGATAATGCAGGTAACCTTAGCTGTGTAAAGTCACATTAAAAATGGGAGTTTTTTTTAGCGTTTTTGCATTAGTGTTTAGCAGCGTTTTCCTGCATTTTTCTGCGTTTGCATTTTTTAGCTCTCTTTTCTTACCAAAAAATTTTTTTTTTGCTCAAAAAAAGTCCAAAGATGCCAGTTTGTGGCATTTTACCATGTTTTGCCGCGTTTTTAAGCGTTAGAGCATTTTTACAGTTTTAAAACTCCTCTAGAAACCCACTAGTCCTGGGTCTTTTTCCAGCCAAAAAACGTTGATTTCAGTCTATGTGTGCATGGACACCTAGGATAACATACTGGGGATGGACACATAGGATAACATGCCGGGGATGCACACACAGGATAACATGCCGGGGATGGACACACATAGGATAACATGCCGGGGATGGACACACAGGATAACATGCCGGGGATGGACACCTAGGATAACATACTGGGGATGGACACACAGGATAACATGCCGGGGATGGACACATAAGATAACATGCCGGGGATGGACACATAGGATAACATACTGGGGATGGACACACAGGATAACATGCCGGGGATGGACACATAGGATAACATGCCGGGGATGGACACATAGGATAACATGCCAGGGATGGACACACAGGATAACATGCCGGGGATGGACACATAGGATAACATGCCGGGGATGGACACATAGGATAACATGCCGGGGATGGACACACATAGGAGAACATGCCGGGGATGGACACATAGGAGAACATGCCGGGGATGGACACACAGGATAACATGCCGGAGATGGACACGTAGGATAACATGCCGGGGATGGACACGTAGGATAACATGTCGGGGATGGACACGTAGGAGAACATGCCAGGGATGGACACGTAGGATAACATGCTGGGGATGGACACGTAGGAGAACATGCCGGGGATGGACACGTAGGACAACATGCCGGGGATGGACACGTAGGAAAACATGCCGGGGATGGACACGTAGGAGAACATGCCGGGGATTGACACACAGGATAACATGCCGGGGATGGACACACAGGAGAACATGCCGGGGATGGACACACAGGAGAACATGCCGGGGATGGACACACAGGATAACATGCCGGGGATGGACACATAGGACAACAGAAAAATACATCAAATTTGTGTTGTTCCTCTAAAAAAATTGAAGAAAAGTGAATATTAGACGGTTCAAAAAAATCGCAGTGTTTGTATTCTTCTTTACAAACTCAAACATTCACTATATAAACTGAGAAATGTTTGAAGATTTTGCTTTCCTTTGAATGACTTCATGAATATTTGGTTGTAGTCGCACTGTTTCTGAGAACTGCTGTACATCTGTGTTGCATGGAGTCCCCCAACTTCTGGCCCCTGTGATCAGGTATTCCAGCCCAGGATGATTGGACCACATTCCACAGTTCTTCTCTATTTCTTGGTTTTGCCTCAGAAACGGCATTTTTGATGTCACCCCACAAGTTTTCTATTGGATTAAGATCCGGGAATTGGGCTGGCCACTCCATAACGTCCATCTTGTTGGTCTGGAACCAAGATGTTGCACGTTTACTGGTGTGTTTGGGGTCGTTGTCCTGTTGGAACACCCATTTCAAGGGCATTTCCTCTTCAGCATAAGGCAGCATGACCTCTTCAAGTATTCTGATGGATTCAAACTGATCCATGATCCCTGGTATGCGATAAATAGGCCCAACACCGTAGTATGAGAAACATCCCCATATCATGATGCTTGCACCACCATGCTTCACTGTCTTCACTGTGTACTGTGGCTTGAATTCAGTGTTTGGGGGTCGTCTGACAAACTGTCTCCGCCCACTAGACCCAAAAAGAACAATCTTACTTTCATCAGCCCACAAAATGTTGCGCCATTTCTCTTTAGGCCAGTTAATGTGCTCTTTGGCAGATTGTAACCTCTTCAGCACACGTCTTTTTTCCAGCAGTGGAACTTTGCGGGGACTTCTTGCAGATAGCTTGACTTCACATCGGCGTCTTCTAACTGTAACAGTCCTCACAGGGAACGTCACACCTTCTTTCATCTTCCTGGAGCTGATTGTTGGCTGAGTCCGCGCCATTTTGGCTATTCTTCTATCCATTCCAATGGTAGTTTTTCGCTTTCTTCCACGTCTTTCAGGTTTTGGTTGCCATTTTAAAGCATTTGCAAACATTTTAGCTGAGCAGCCGATCATTTTCTGCACTTCTTTATATGTTTTCCCCTCTCCAATCAACGTTTTAATCAAGGTACGCTGTTCTTCTGATCAATGTCTGGAACGACCCATTTTCCTCAGAATTTCAGAGAGAAATGCACTGTAACCAGCATGTACAACATTTGCTGCCTTCCTTCCTTAAATAAGGGCAATAATTGCCACCTGTTTTTCAAAGAATGAATGACCTCACTAATAGAACTCTACACTGCTATTATTTTGAACACGCCCCTTTCAATGAGTGATTCAATGACACAGAACCAGCAGCATGCATGTCATGACTGTTGGGTCTGTTGGATTTCTATTACTCTACTACACCTGCTAGGAAATTATTTGCCATGTAGAGATATAATTTCTACCAAAAACAGTGATGGATCCGGTTAGTGATGTCTGACTGCTATTATTTTGAACACAACTGTATATACACATTGTATACAGTCTGTTGGAGGGGTGGACTCACTTCTGGGAGATATTGTATATTTATATATATATATTGTATACAGTCCGGGGGAGGGGTGGACTCACTTCTGGGAGATACTCTATATGTGACTTTGCGCAGCCCTGCCGCCGTGTAGCAGTACTTCTGCTCTAGGGACGGGGGGGACAGAGGTTAAACGGAACTAAACCTTCTTCTTTTCAGCCAAGGAAGCTGCCATCTTGGCTCCTGGTGATCTGCAGTTGCCATTTAATGTTTTGATCGTTCGGTTGAGAATACAAGCGAATGTGTTAGGGATCCGGGTATGACCAGAAATGTGTGGACTGACACAGGCTCCAGGTATAGTATAAACAATACAATTTATTAAAGACTAAACAATACATAAACGCAGTGCAAGACTAAACATAAACACAGTGCAACCAAACCTCCAACAGAGAACAATAAGAACAATACTAAACGTAGTCGGGCAGGCCGGGTCGGTAGCAAACGGGCAGACAAGGTACAAGGAGCAGGCGGAAGCGTAGTCAGGAATAGCCGAGGTCAGGACAGGCAGAGTTCATGCAGAGTCAGGATTAAAGCAGAATCAGGATCAGGCAGGAAGCAGACAGGATGCAGGTACAGGGGCTCATGGGAAACATACACCAAGGCCCTGATCACAGGCCTGGCCATTCCTTAAATACACCTGCTGTAATCAGCCTCAGGTGATGGCTCATTGCAGGAGTGAGCCTCTGGTTGCTGAGAGCACCCGCTGGCCAGCCATGGTACTGCAGCCCACAAGGCAGGTGAGTCCCACCACCACTGGCAAGTCCATTCCTGACAGAATGTGATCGTTATCATTCACAGCGCGCCTCTAATTTACCTGTTTTGAGAAGCAGTTAAATCGATGGGTTTAGTTCCACTTGATTGGGGGCGGAGCTTTCAAATACCTTCAAACCTTTTTAATAAAATAAAGTTGTCTCCCGCACTCCCTGTAAGCTGGTATTCATTCTGCTTCTTTGTATCAGTCCGGGATGGACAGTTATAAAGCAGAGACAGTTATGAACGAGCGTTGGGGCCCCTGACAGTGCCGAGACTCTGTAAAGGATGAGCCTCCTCTCCCAGGACCGACAAGCGTCTGATCGGTAGACGGTGATGGAGGGACGGTGATGGAGGGACGATGACGGATTCTTTATAGAAAACAGATCGGTGCGTTTGGATTTCCTTACAATAACAGGAAATGATGGATCTCTCCCAGTCAGAGCCCGCCACCTTCCAGAACATCCTTTAGGGATAAATAATATTCAGGAGTAATGACCGCCTGCGCCGCGATATAAATGTGCCCCGCGGTGTCACCATGCAGCCATCTTTCTTACTCTTCTCCTGTCTGAAGATTTTAGGATGACTTTGCTTTCGTTTGCTTTGCTGCCTCTCTGTAGCCACACGTTGTCCCCTTTTACAGCCAGAGTTGTGTTTAAAATAGGTGATCGGGCCACAGTTTTATTGCCCTTGATCTTTGCCCTCCAGAGGATTTCCCCCCCTTTCTGACCAGGCCATTTCTTGCGTTTACGGCGCTGCGTTACTTTGACTGACAATTGCACGGTCATGCAGACCAGTGATGCCCGAATCTCTGATAGCAACCAAATGAAAGGGTCCTACCAGGGGTGGACTGACAACTCATGAGGCCCCCGGGCAATAGGGGATCATGGGGCCCCTGTGTCCTTGCCCACACTCAAAAAAGCCTATGAAAAAGGTACCAGGGGCATCTCATGGGGCCCCCTACTGACCCCGGGCCCTCGGGCAGTGCCCAAGTGCTTGAATGGTCAGTCCCCCCCGGTTGGGAGTGCAATTACTGGAACCGATCCCCTGTATGGTTCTCTCTGCAGCAGCTGAACGCCAGCAGGAGGGAGAGGAGATGACAGTCTTCAGCAGTGCCGAGTTTCCAGATGGTCATTCCGCCCCTGGGTCCTACATTTTTCAGGTTTTGCATTAACCCCTCGCCCTCCTGAGGATTCCCCCCCCCCCCCCCCCCCCCGTTCCTGACCAGGCCATTTTTTTGCGTTACGGCGCTGCATTATTTTGACTGACAATTGCGCGGTCATGCAATGCTGCACCCAAATGAAATGTATGTATGTCCTTTTTTTACCAACAAATTGAGCTTTCTTTCAGTGGTATTTGATTTCCTGTGTGTTTTTTATTTTTTGCAATTAAAGAAAGACCGACAATTTTGAGAAAAAACTATATTTTTGACTTTTTGCTATGAAACATGTCCAGTAAAACAAAATTTAAAAAATCAAATTTCATCATAAATTTAGTCCACAATGTATTCTGCTCCGTGACTTTGCTAAAAAAAAAAATACCAATACGTGTTTTTGCCGGCAAAGCATGGTAAAATGCCACAAACTGGTGTCTTTGGACTTTTTTTGAGCAAAAAAAAATATTATTTTTGGTAAGAAAAAAAGCTGCATTCACTACATCGGCTCTACCCGTAGCTGGCATTCACTATATCCGCTTTCCCCGGACCCCGCATTCACTATATCCGCTTTCCCCGGACCCTGCATTCACTATATCCACTCTCCCCAGACCCTGCATTCACTATATCCGCTCTCTCCGCACCCCGCATTCACTATATCCGCTCTCCCCGGACCCCGCATTCACTATATCTGCTCTCCCCGGACCCTGCATTCACTATATCCGCTCTCCCCAGACCCTGCATTCACTATATCCGCTCTCCCCAGACCCCGCATTCAGCATATCCACTCTCTCCGCACCCCGCATTCACTATATCCAGTTTCCCCGGACCCTGCATTCACTATATCCGCTCTTCCCGGACCCTGCATTCACTATATCCGCTCTCCCCAGACCCTGCATTCACTATATCCACTCTCTCCGCACCCCGCATTTACTATATCCGCTCTCCCCAGACCCTGCATTCACTATATCCGCTCTCCCCGGACCCTGCATTCACTATATCCGCTCTCCCCGGACCCTGCATTCACTATATCCGCTCTCCCCGGACCCTGCATTCACTATATCCGCTCTCCCCGGACCCTGCATGCATTATATCCGGTCTCCCTGGACCCTGCATTCACTATATCCGGTCTCCCCGGACCCTGCATTCACTATATCCAGTCTCCCTGGACCCTGCATTCACTATATCTGATCTCCCCGGACCCTGCATTCACTATATCTGGTCTCCCCGGACCCTGCATTCACTATATCCGCTCTCCCCGGACCCTGCATTAACTATATCCGGTCTCCCCGGACCCTGCATTCACTATATCCGCTCTCCCCAGACCCGGCATTCACTATATCTTGTCTCCCCGAACCCTGCATTCACTATATCTGGTCTCCCCGGACCCTGCATTCACTATATCTGGTCTCCTCGGACTCTGCATTCACTATATCCGGTCTCCCCGAACCCTGCATTCACTATATCCGGTCTCCACGGACCCTGCATTCACTATATTCGCTGTCCCCGGACCCTGCATTCACTATATCTTGTCTCCCCGGACCCTGCATTCACTATATCTGGTCTCCCCAGACCCTGCATTCACTATATCCGGTCTCCCCGGACCTTGCATTCACTATATCCGCTCTCCCCGGACCCTGCATTCACTATATCCGCTCTCACCGGGCCCTGCATTCACTATATCTGGTCTCCCCGGACCCTGCATTCACTATATCTGGTCTCCCTGGACCCTGCATTCACTATATCCAGTCTCCCCGAACCCTGCATTCACTATATCCGGTCTCCACGGACCCTGCATTCACTATATTCGCTCTCCCGGACCCTGCATTCACTATATGCGGTCTCCCCAGACCCTGCATTCACTATATCCGGTCTCCACGGACCCTGCATTCACTATATCCGGTCTCCACGGACCCTGCATTTACTATATCTGGTCTCCCCGGACCCTGCATTCACTATATCTGGTCTCCCCGGACCCTGCATTCACTATATCTGGTCTCCCCAGACCCTGCATTCACTATATTTGGTCTCTCACACTACACACATGGAAATGCAAGCAGAGCACTGGTTAAAGCTTGTAGGAGTTTTCTTTTTTATCTAGGAGGATGCAGAACCCCTGACCTCTGTCTGGATAGTGCTGATTGGCCCTGTGCTGATCACATGCACTCTCCCAAGAAAAAAAAAAAACCCTGGTTAATCTTGTAGGGGGTGTTTTCATTCCACTCTGACTGTCTATGAAGCTGCATGACCCCTGAGGATGAAGAACCCCTGACCTTTGTCCAGACAGTGCTGATTGGCCCTTTGTTGATCACATGCACCCTCCCAAAATGAAAAAAAAAAAAAAGCAAAACACACCGAACAGAGCATGTGCAGATTTGCTACTGCTCTTTTGTACTATGGCAGATGAATTGGGGACATTTGAACAAGAGGAGGAGCAGAGAAGACTGGATCAAAAGGCCTTTTTTCCACAATGCAGAGGATTAACCCCTTAGATTCAACAGTGAGTATAACAAGCATTCTTTACTGCATATACAGATTACAAAACTGTTTTTACTGGTGTGGGTTTATTAACACTTTAAGGCTAAGTTCACACATGAGCATTGGATTCTTCACACATTTTTTTCTTGCATTTGTATGTGTGTTTTTGACCAGCTTTCAGGTGTAAGCATTTTTGTGTAGGCCAATTAAAAACAGATTACTAGGAGGAGGAGATGGTTGTCAGGTGCGAAAAACATGCCTGAAGCACATTTTTTGTACATTTTTTAGGTGCTCCCTGGTACCTGGTCAAGGCCAAGTTCACGGGAGGGCTGCCCTGACACCACTTGCCCTGTTGCCTCTGAGGATGATGACAGGGTATGACATGGCAGGGGTGCCTGTAGGAGATCCAGTTCAGAATATCTTGGTAGCAGATGTGGAGCTGAAGCAAACCAGCTGGCAGATATTGGATCTCAGATGCGTAGTCAAGACGGGCAGAGGCCAGCAGCCACCGGGCAGCAAGAATACAGAGTCAGGAACCAGGAGCAAAGTCAGAGCCAGGCCAAGGTCAGCATCATGCGAGAGGAACATGTAAAGGAACAGCAGACAAGACGCAAGGTTGGGTCACAAGCAAGAGTCAGCAACAGCGGTTCAGGAACATGCAGGGTCAACAAGCCGGGTCAGGATATAGGTGAACTTAGGATCAGGTCACAAGTAGAAGGAGCTGATGACCACTCAGCAGTGAACCTGAGCTCTGTAAGGCATTAAATAGACCACTGGGTGCCAAAGTCCATCAGACAAGTGTAGCACTACCCCCTTAGGAGTCATTGAGTTTTGGGTCCCTCTATAGTCCTGCACAGGGGCAGACTGACCATTTGGAAACTCGGGCACTGCCCGAGGGCCCGGAATCAGTAGGGGGCCCCATGAGATACCCCTGGTACCTTTTTCATAGGCTTTTTTGCGTTTGGGCAAGGACACAGGGGCCCCATGATCCCCTATTGCCCGGGGGCCCCATGAGTTGTCAGTCCGCCCCTGGTCCTGCACAGCAAGGTAACTCTCATTTTCTTCAGACCTTGCACACAGGAGACAGTAAACAGTCCTTGAGGTTTTTTTTTTGTTTTTTTATTAGGGGTATTGAACTTTGAATAGGGTTGAAGGGTGTATGGGATGCCCAAGGGAACTGCAACTAAGGACAAACTCCTTATCAGCTATGTACAAATCTATAACAGCAAAATCTCTTCTTGAAGAGCTCTCCTGCCCTCCAGATGTGCCACCCCAGACCCCAGAGGAATCCTCCTCTAATTCAGCCGTACTGAGGGAATCCCTGGGCAAGGAGGCCCAGAATCTGTTGCTTTAAATGTACAGTCTCAGTTGGGGGCTAGTCAGGGTCCCCACAAGAGCATCCTCTCACTTTGTCTGTCACAGGGCGTGTAGGATCATTCACTGTTCCTCTCCTTCAGGCTGGTTGGGTTGGTGGCTGCCTTCAGGCCTTCTGCTGGGCTGGCTCCTTTCCTGGCTCTACAGGTGGTCCTCTCTCTGGGGACTGATGAGGTTACCCGATCCTCCTGTCCGGCAACTCTACCTGTAGGTAGGCCCCTCCCAGACTCCCACTCCATCTTCCACCCAATCTCTCCTGCTGCTGGGCAGGCTCAGTCACACTCAGTCCTAATGTTGTGCAGTTATATTGACTGTTCAGCGCGCATGCACATTTCTTTGAGCATGGCAATTCTTTTGAATTCTTTGAGCTCCTTTCCTGGTTCTACAGGTGGTCCTCTCTCTGGGGACTGATGAGGTTACGTGATCCTCCTGTCCGGCAACTCTGCCTGTAGGTAGGCCCCTCCCAGGCTCCCACTCCATCTTCCACCCAATCTCTCCTGCTGCTGAGCAGGCTCAGTCACACTCAGTCCTAATGTTGTGCAGTTCTATTGACTGTTCTGCGCGCATGCACATTTCTTTGAGCATGGCAATTCTTTTGAACACGAGCAATCCTTTGAGCACGGGCTTGAGCATGACTTTCCTGACACTCCCAATAAAGTTCATGGGGCCACCAATAAAGTTTATGGGGCCAAAATCATGCTTTCCTGCCCCAATGAAGCTCCTGCACTTTTTTGGCACAACTCACGGCAGCACATCGCTACGAAATAAAAATAGAAATCTGGTGTTGAGCGTTGAATGGCTTCTGGAAATGCGCTTCAAATCACTCATATGTGAATGGGGTCTAATTCACTGGCATCTATGAGTAACAAATACAGTGAAGGAAATAAGTATTTGATCCCCTGCTGATTTTGAATGTTTGCCCGCTCCCAAAGAAATGATCAGTCTAAAAATTGAATGTTCGGTGTATTGTAACACCGAGAGACAGAATAGCAACAAAAAATTCAAAAGAAATGCATGTCTAACAAATGATGACTGATCTGCATGTTCATGAGGGAAATAAGTATTTGATCCCCTTCACAAAACATGACTTAGTACTTGGTGGCAAATCCCTTGTTGGCAGACGTTTCTTGGAGTTGGCCACCAGGTTCGCACACATCTCAGGAGGGATTTTGGCCCACTCCTTTTGGCAGATACTCTCCAAGTTATTAACCCCTTCGCGCCGGTGCCTCCCGGCCCTTTAAGGGTTTCAGAAGCCGGGAGGCGGGGTTTAGGGTCATGTGACCGCCGTGACACGCCGTCACATGATCGGGAAAGGTCCCGATCGAAAGAGGAGATTGGGACCTTTCCGTGAGTACAGGACATGTGTTATGGGAGCGCGCAAGGTGCGTGACCTCAGCACATGTTCTTTTTTAATAGAATGCAAATGTGCAGCCACTCGGCGTCTAGGCCCAAACACCGGGGGGGGTGCACATTTACGTTCGGCCGACGTAAAGAGGTTAAGGTTTGGTGGCTGACATTTGGCTACTTGAACTTTCAGCTCCTCCACAGATTTTCAATCGGATTAATGTCTGGAGACTGGCTAGGCCACCTTAGGACCTTAATGTGCTCCTTCTTGAGCCGCTCCTTTGTTGCCTTGGCCCTGTGTCTTGGGTCATTGTCATGCTGGAACACCCATCCACGACCCATTTTCAATGCCCTGGCTGAGGGAAGAAGGTTCTCACCCAAGATTTGACGGTAAATTGCTTCGTCCATCGTCCCTTTGATGCGGTGCAGTTGTCCTGTCCCCTTAGCAGAAAAACACCCCAACGCAGAATGTTTCCACCACCATAATTTGTTAGACATGCATTTCTTTTGAATTTTTTGTTGCTATTCTGTCTCCCAGTATTACAATACACCGAACATTCGATGTTTAGACTGATCATTTCTTTGTGAGTGGGCAAACATTCAGAATCAGCAAGGGATCAAATACTTATTTCCTTCACTGTATGTTGTTTCAAGCTGACAGACCATTCAGTTTTTGGAGATCGCCAAAACGTTTGAGAAAGTGCGCGATCATCGCAGCAGAGAGACATAATGGACGCCCCGCCACCGTGTCTATTTTAAGACCTGCTCTTTGGAAGGGGCTGGAGGGGTTGAATTAAAGGTTATTTGGCTTGGAATAAAATACTACCTAGAGGTGATATTATAGAACAACAAATGTAACCTTTCCGTCGGACCGTAGAGACAGCCAACGCTGTCCGTGGCACCGGACAATAAAGCCCGGGAAATGGCAGACAATATGAATTTCAGGAAGGGGGGGGGGGCTTTGTATCTGTTGTACCCGCCAATGATATCAGCCCTGCTGACAGCTTTCTGTCTCTAAATATTGTTAGCATTTTAAATCTTAATATCACAAACAGCTTGTTACAGCGAGGCGGCTTGTTTTGTATTCCGTTGAATTATTTATTAAATACACACACGGAATTCATCAAGCTTTTGAACAGAACTTTTTTTCCTTTTTTTTCTTTTTCATCAGAAAAAGAAAAGAGAACTTTGATTCCTCTGAGTCCTCGTATCCAGTTAAGATCAATGTAGCCGTAAGGAAAGGAAAAAAAAACGTAATTACTTTAAATCCGACTCAGATGTAAAGGCTTGGTTAGGGTAAAATAAAAAATAACGCGTCCGGCGAGGTCAAAGGTTCCGAAGAAGAAAAAAAACGATGTAATTCTGAAAGCTAGAACACGGGGTCGGGGGAAATAATAACATTTCATTAGAAGGACTAATGGATTTTGCGGCGTTTGCTTACAAAATGCGTTACGTATTATCGACCACGGAGAGCTACGTTACGGCGCGCGTTCTGCAATGACCTTGGGAAGGTCGCCGTGTGCCCATGCTGGCATGCCAAGGTTCCCCGCTGACTACTTGTTAGCAAGGTGATCAGGAATGTTTTCACACCTTTGGCAGGAGTTTGGCTCAACCAGTAAAAGCGCGAGCCCTGGTGGCAGACGGTGCCGCGGACCTGCGAAGAAGTGTGAAACGGCTCGATAGGTTCACCGTTCCTTACCGACGACTTGAGCACAAATAACCGAGCTGAGAAATCTGGCTGCATCTAAAGATCTTTAACAAGCAAAGCTTTCAGAGATACGTACAGTATATACGGAACGTAATGTATACATCTTTATTTTGGGCTTGACAGACTAGCTCACTTTTTTCCACTTCTCCTTAACCCCCTGGCGGTATTCCCGAGTGTAGCTCGGGGTAAAGTTTCAGCACCACAAGCAGTAACCCCGAGCTACACTCGGGAATACACTGCAGCGTTGCTCCGGGATCTCTTCTGCACTTACCTTGTCCTGCGCTCCCACGATGTCCCTCCTGCAGTGTCCCCGGCCATCTCCTCCGGCGGATGCCGGCATCTGTCTTCCGGGTTCCGTTCCCTGCGACGTCGGGACGTACGGGGGACGGAACTGGCGGGAAATTTGAAAATTGTAGAAGTGACATTCACTAAATACACTAAAATCACATAGTATAACATTCCTGTATCAAACCATTTCACATACATTTTGTCCCGAGTGCTTTGTCCGGCGCCCTGCCTGCATTTGTACTGTTTTTTCTGCCTGGAAACTGAGAAACGTCCATGGCGTCCAAAAAGCGTCCCTTTAGGTCAAAAGCGGTTTTAGACCGGCTAGAGAACAGCGATAGTAAATCAGAACCACTTGCAGAATTGAGTGATAATGATTAGTGGGGGAAATTCGTCATCAGACACTGAAAACGATTCTGCGACTTTGCTCAGCGTTGTGCGACCTTGGCGCTATATTTCAAATTTCAGTGTTTTTGGTTTGATTATATTATTGAATTAAATTTATTATTATATTATTTTTTATGGTTATTTATTAAATTATAATTTATGATTTCGTGTTTCAATTTTATCATCCCCGGGATGTTTACTAGACTCTTGTTCGGACAGATTTCAGTGAGTTAAAATTACAGGCCTACAACAAAAAAACAACATATTTCCATGCAAAAAAATGTACCGCTTTGAGCACAGAAATATGGACATAATCAGACCGCTAGGGGCTACTTACATTCAGTTACAAGCCTGGGAATCTCCCATAGTTGTTTCTATTGGGCAGAGTCCATGTCCTTTTTTTTTTACATTCAGCGGCCAGCCTGTGGATATCCTATGGCCATATTTGGTCAGTGACAGTGGCATCATTGGTTGCTAGGATGCTGGCTGCAAACCGCCTCTTAGCATCTAATAAGCCTTAGGCAGGGCTCAATAAGCTGCATTTATTTCAATTGGGTTTGGCCATATTTGGTCATCAGCTAGCATCCCCACCCCTTTGTTTACATTCACCTCTTAGCTGGGAAATCACCTGGCTAGCAACAGAATGGGAATGGGATGCATCATTGGTTGCTAGGATGCTGGCAGCCATTTGCTTTTTCGCAAGTAATGAGCCCTAGGGCTCAATAGGTTGCATTGACTTCCATTTGGTTTGCGTTATTGTTCACAATTTGTGAACTCTTTGTGAACTTTGCAGATCGAACCAATGCACCTTTGCTCATCACTAGTCATTAGATTTCAGATGAATTTCCAATATCTAGATCCTAACCTTTTTACACCAGAGGGATCCTTAAAAATTTTTTCAGGTCTTGGGGAACCTCTGCTAAAGAAAATTCTTTAGGGGTCAGTGGAAACTTCTCCCCCTTCCACCTTACAATGGTGGTCAGAATGCCCCTTACAGTCAGCTAAAAAGATCATTGGTGTCATGCAGCTGGCTCTGCCAAGTGGTGTTAGTCCTGAAGCTATACAGGCTCCATAAAATGGAAACTCAAGCAGCCACAGTTCAAGGAATCTTTATCAACATCTGGGGGAACCCTAGAGTTTTATGAAACCCTAGTTGAGAATGGCTGATCTAGAGACACCTTGAACCTGAATTTTGGTGCGGTTGTGTATTAGGTGCTTTGAGACTAGTTTTGTAACATGCCAGCTGCACAGCTCCCGATGTACACAGGGCAAAGTCTTTTGGCACAGTGACTTATGAAGGTCGGTGCTCCCTGTGACTGTGCATGAAACCTTGTTCTGCCATTTGTTAGCGTGTTACAAAACTAGTCTTGAAACACCTCATACATAACTGCACTGAAATTCAGATTCAAGGTATCGCTAGATCAGCCATTCTCAACCATAAAACTCTAGGGTTCCTCCAGATGTTGATAAAGGTTCCTTGTATAGTTTCAGGACTAACACCACTTGGCAGAGCCAGCTAATATAATATGTATACAGCCAAAACGTGCAAAATAGTTGGAACCTATGGGTTTTTTTGTTTGTTTTTTTTTGCCTTTTTAAAAATATTTCTGTCCCGAAGACCCACATGAAAAGAAATCTCTTCAAATTTCGGAGAAATTCCTTTGAAACCGTTGTCACCAGAACTGGTATCCCCAATGGAAGTTTTCCCAGGACCTTCACTAACAATCAGCTGACAATGGTTCACTTATCAATTTCAGTTCCTTGGTAATCACCGGCCGGGACCTGGTGATTGACAGCCGTGAATGGCAGCGCGGGTAGGGAATGCACGCGGCCCCCTACCCGGAAATGCAAAATCACATATATATATTTACGTGATTTTGCTCATCCTTGCTGCGCTGTAGCAGTATATCTGCTATAGGGCGGTCGGGAAGCAGTGAAAAAAATGTTTTGGTTTTTTTTTACTATTTTAGGCCAGTTTTCCTTTGATAATAAAAAAAAAAATCAGGAGATATCCAATACTATTTACCACCAAATGGAAGCCCAATTTGTCCTGAAAAGAAACGCAGTATAAATTCAGGGGCGGACTGACAACTCATGGGGCCCCTGGGCAATAGGGGATCATGGGGCCCCTGTGTCCTTGCCCAAACTCAAAAAAGCCTATGAAAAAGGTACCAGGGGCATCTCATGGGGCCCCCTACTGATCCCGGGCCCTCGGGCAGTGCCCTAGTTTCCAAATGGTCAGTCCGCCCCTGGGTATAATTCACCTGGATGTACAAAGTAGTTGTGATGATACGTACGGTTTTACTAACACAGGTCAAAGTTGCAAAATTGTGCTTAGGCGCTAAGATTTGTTGTACCCTTAGGCGTGAAGGGGTTAAACATGTGTGAGAGAAGTGCAAAAATAGCTCTGCCAGCAACAGGGTTCAAAGTAACATGTCACTCCTCTGACCCAGTGCTAAAGGCTTTCCCTCTACAACTCCCAGAACCAGGGGAGGACTGACCATTTGGAAACTCGGGCACTGCGTGAGGGCCCGGGGTCAGTAGGGGGCCCCATGAGATGCCCCTGGTACCTTTTTCATAGGCTTTTTTGAGTTTAGGCAAGGACACAGGGGCCCCATGATCCCCTATTGCCCGGGGGCCCCATGAGTTGTCAGTCCGCCCCTGCCCAGAACTATCCTGGATCCAGCACTGTCCCGGGAGAAAACCATTGCCAGCCTTTAGTACTGAACAGGGAGTTTCATTGTGACAGGTTACATTTGTCCTGACAGGTCCTCTTCAATACTGGATCCTCCTGCTGGACTGACTTTGATGACTTCCTTTGACATTCTTTTCAGATTAAAGTGTGCGATCATCTCAGAGACTGAATGAAGATGACCTTTATCTCCGGCACAGTCCGGCCCCTCTTTGATTTGATAAAACAAGAAATATGAATTGCAGATCCCGCGCCCCATTCCCCAGTCCTCCAAATACGTAAGTCCTTCCATGATCTCAGCATATTACATTACTGGCGGCATCCCCCCCCCCAGACTGACTCCAGTGTCTGCCTGTAAAATCCATTGTTTTATCATCTGCCCATAACATCTTGGCCTCGTAAGTTCACAATTTGCAGTAAATCTGCTACAAGCTTACAACTAGTAGAAGAGCTTGATGTCTGAAGGAAACCAAGATTGTGACATAAGGGGGGATATGATCTCCATGTATAATACATAAGGGGGATATGATCTCCATGTATAATACATAAGGGGGGGATATGATCTCCATGTATAATACATAAGGGGGGATATGATCTCCATGTATAATACATAAGGGGGGATATGATCTCCATGTATAATACATAAGGGGGGGGGGGGGATATGATCTCCATGTATAATACATAAGGGGGATATGATCTCCATGTATAATACATAAGGGGGGATATTATCTTCATGTGTAATACATAAGGGGGGATATTATCTTCATGTATAATACATAAGGGAGGATATGATCTCCATGTATAATACATAAGGGGGGATATGATCTCCATGTATAATACATAAGGGGGGGATATGATCTCCATGTATAATACATAAGGGAGGATATGATCTCCATGTATAATACATAAGGGGGATATGATCTCCATATATAATACATAAGGGGGGGTATGATCTCCATGTATAATACATAAGGGGGATATGATCTCCATGTATAATACATAGGGGGATATGATCTCCATGTATAATACATAAGGGAGGGATATGATCTCCATGTATAATACATAAGGGGGGATATGATCTCCATGTATAATACATAAGGGAGGGATATGATCTCCATGTATAATACATAAGGGGGGGATATGATCTCCATGTATAATACATAAGGGGGGGATATGATCTCCATGTATAATACATAAGGGGGGGATATGATCTCCATGTATAATACATAAGGGGGGGATATGATCTCCATGTATAATACATAAGGGGGGATATGATCTCCATGTATAATACATAAGGGGGATATGATCTCCATGTATAATACATAAGGGGGGATATGATTTCCATGTATAATACATAAGGGGGGGATATGATCTCCATGTATAATACATAAGGGGGGATATGATCTCCATGTATAATACATAAGGGGGGATATGATCTCCATGTATAATACATAAGAGGGGATATGATCTCCATGTATAATACATAAGGGGGATATGACCACCATGTATAATACATAAGGGGGGATATGATCTCCATGTATAATACATAAGGGGGGATATGATCACCATGTATAATACATAAGGGGGGATATGACCTCCATCTATAATATATAAGGGGGGATATAATCTCCATGTATAAATACATCAGTGGTTCATATAGTGAACTCGGTGTAGAGTTACTCACCCTGAGGTCATCATAGAGGACAAGGGGACGCTCTTTACATCTGGAGGAAAAGAAATTTAATCTCCAAAACGGAAAGGTTTCTTCACAGTAAGAGCTGTGAGAATGTGGAATGGACTCCCTCAAGAGTTGGTTCTGGTCAGCTCAGTGGATTGCTGTAGGAAAGTCCTGGATTCTTTCTGTTGATCCAGGGAATATCTGATTGCTTTTTACCTGTACCTGGGATGACCTGCACAAAGGCCACCAAGCCAACATATTTTGGGGCCAAAACAAAAGCCGCTTAAGGCTTTGTGCACCTGGGCACCTCAGCCCATGTAGTATGAAGACGCTGCACATTTCTGGTGCCTGGGATGTCCTGGAGCTGCATAGAGCCACCCATATAAATGGGTGAAGGTGGCTGTACAGCTGCCTTCACCCATTCATGTCTAGAGGTAGCTCTACGCAGCTCCAGGACATCCCGGAGGCCAACAATCTCCCGTATTCTTCATATGTCTGGGCTATGGGGTAGAGTGGCAAGACGGAAGCCTTTTCTTATGAAGAAAAACATTCAAGCCCGGCTAAATTTTTCAAAAACACATCTGAAGTCTCCAAAACGCATGTGGGAAAATGTGTTATGGTCTGATAAAACCAAGGTTGAACTTTTTGGCCAAAATTCCAAAAGATATGTTTGGTGCAAAAACAACACTGCACATCACAAAAAGAACACTGTACCGACCGTGAAGCATGGTGGTGGCAGCATCATGCTTTGAGAATGTTTTTCTTCATCTTCAGCAACGTAAAAAGGCATGGACATCAATAAAAGACAACAGTGGTGGATGATCGCAGGATCCTCACTATGGTAAAGAAAAAACGATTGACAACATCCAGACAAGTGAAGATCACTCTCCAGGAGGTGGGCGTATCATTGTCAAAGTCTACAATCAAGAGAAGACTTCACGAGAGCAAATACAGAGGGTTCACCACAAGGTGCAAACCATTCATAAGCCTGAAGAATAGAAAATCCAGATTAGACTTTGCCAAAAAAACATCTACAAAAGCCACACCAGTTCTGGAAAAGCATTCTTTGGACAAATTAAACTAAGATGAATCTGTACCAGAATGACCGGAAGAAAAAAGTGTGGAGAAGGCTTGGAACAGCTCATGATCCGAAGCATACAACGTCATCTGTAAAACATGGCAGAGGCAGTGTGATGGCATGGACATGCATGGCTTCCAGTGGCACTCGGTCATTGATGGTTATTGATGATGTGACAGAAGACAGAAGCAGCCGGATGAATTCTGCAGTGTTTACAGATATACTGTCAGCCCAGATTCAGCCAAATGCAGCAAAGGTGATTGGACGGCGCTTCACGGTACAGATGGACAATGTTCCAAAACACACTGCAAAAGCAACCCAGGAGCTTTTGAAGGAAAAGAAATGGAATATTCTGCAATGGCCAAGTCAATCACCTGATCTCAACCCCATTCAGCATGCATTTCACTTGCTGAAGGCAAAACTAAAGGCAGAAAGACCCACAAACAAAGAACAACTGAAGACAGCTGCAGTTAGAGCCTGGCAAAGCATCAGAAAGGAGGAAACCCAGTCTTTGGTAATGTCCATGGGTTCCAGACTTCAGGCAAAGCATCAGAAAGGAGAAAACCCAGTCTTTGGTAATGTCCATGGGTTCCAGACTTCAGGCAAAGCATCAGAAAGGAGAAACTCCAGTCTTTGGTAATGTCCATGGGTTCCAGACTTCAGGCAAAGCATCAGAAAGGAGAAAACCCAGTCTATAGTGATGTCCATGGGTTCCAGACTTCAGGCAAAGCATCAGAAAGGAGGAAACCCAATCCTTGGTTATGTCCATGGGTTCCAGACTTCAGGCAAAGCATCAGAAAGGAGAGAACCCAGTCTTTGGTCATCATATCCATGAGTTCCAGACTTCAGGCAAAGCATCAGAAGGGAGGAAACCCAGTCTTTGGTCATGTCCATGGGTTCCAGACTTCAGGCAAAGCATCAGAAAGGAGGAAACCCAGTCTTTGGTCATGTCCATGGGTTCCAGACTTCAGGCAGTCATTGCTAGTAAAGGATTCTCAACAAAATAATAAAACTGAACATTTTATTTATAATATTCATTTGTCCAATTACATTTTGAGCCCCAGAAAATGGAGGGACTCTGTATAAAAATGGTTGCAGTTCCTAACATTTGTACGTGATATTTACGTTCAACCCCTTGAATTAAAGCTGAAAGTCTGCACTTCAAATTCATTTGGATTGTTTCCTTTTAATTTGTCCAAATATATATGGACCTAACTGTATATATTTATTTATTTATATTTGATTAATTTATTATTATTCACTATGATGTTCAGGATGGCAGGCATGATCCTTTAAGACAGTATCATATAAAGTTTTTGTAGAATATTTCAGTAACAAAGTATCACTGGAAGTGATTCTATCATGTATCCAATTAGATAACAGAAGGCTTTAAGAAGCAGATTGTCTAGCGAAGGATAATACAAACACCCAATCAGCTGTTTTCATGCCACATATAATTATAATCCTGATTGGTGTCACTCTAGGGGGTCTAGACACCTGTCACATGTAATTATAAAATTCCATCTTCCTGGCAAACCCCAAATGCCCATCACGCCCGTCACCTGAATTGTCGTACAGTCTTGCTAATTCATTAACCTTGGAATTACATGCTTCATCCCAACCAGGGAGAACAAGCCGTCCACCACAAGGAAATGGGGTTAGGAACTTTTCATTTTCAAGTGCACCTGTCAGTGGGAGCTGCCATTGCTGGCCTTCTTTGAAAATGCTAATTGCCTGGCTGGGCCCAGTACCAATGTGTCAGGGACCCCAAACATATATACAGCAAATTAAAGTTGTAGAAAATCCCTTTATGTTTGTCAGGACCAGAGATTCTGAAATATTACAGAATGACAGCTAGGGAACTAGCGTTCCTAGAAGGCAATGGAGCGATTGGGCGATGCCACATTTGTCTCATGACAGGTCTTCTTCTAATCACTTCAGAGCCATATTTTCATATTTTGCATACATGTTAAAATCTGCATTTTTGCCTGTTAAATTGTTTAAACCCCCAGAAGAGTATATATTTTATGAAAGCAGAGACTCTTTAGAATAGAAAAATGTTAGTCAAAGTTTTTTTGTGTTGCACGAGATTTGCGCAACTGTGTAACAAATCTATATTTTCAGGAAAAAATCCACCAAATTAATTTTAGTATGAACGAACACAATTTAATCCCCAGTTTTTTTGATACATAAAAGATGAGGTAGTGTATAGTAAATACAGTGCTGTGGAAAAGTATTGTCACACCTAAATGATTCAGATCAAACAAATTTTAATATTATGCAAAGATAACTCAAGTAAATACAAAATGCAGTTTTTAAATGACGATTTAAGTTCTTTAACCTCCCTAGCGGTCTGATTATGTGCATATTTCTGTGCTCAAAGCGGTACATTTTTTTGCATGGAAATATGTTGTTTTTTTTATTGTAGGCCTGTAATTCTTAGGAATAACTCACTGAAATCTGTCCGGACAAGAGTCTAGTAAACATCCCGGGGATGATAAAATTTGAAACATGAAATCATAAATTATAATATACTAAATAATCATAAAAATAATAATAATATAATAATAAATTTAATTCAATAATGTAATCAAACCAAAAACACTGAAATGTGAAATAGAGCGCCAAGTTCGCACATCGCTGAGCTCAGTCGCAGAATCATTTTCAGTGTCTGATGAGGAATTTCCCCCACAAATCATTATCACTCAATTCTGCAAGTGGTTCTGATTTACTATCGCTGTTCTCTAGCCGGTCTAAAACCGCTTTTGACCTAAAGGGACGCTTTTTGGACGCCATGGACGTTTCTCAGTTTCCAGGCAGAAAGAACCGTAAAAATGCAGGCAGGGCGCCGGACAAAGCACTCGGGACAAAATGTATGTGAAATGGTTTGATACAGGAATGTTATATTATGTGATTTTAGTGTATTTAGTGAATGTCACTTTTAAAATTTTCGAATTTCCTGTCGGTTCCATCCCCGTATGTCCTGACGCTCGCAGGGAACGGAACCTGGAAGACAGATGCCGGCATCCGCTGGAGGACATTACAGGGGACGCTGCAGGGGGGACATCGTGGGAGTGCAGGACAAGGTAAGTGCAGGAGGGATCCCAGAGCAACGCTGCAGGGTATTCCCGAGTGTAGCTGGGGGGGTTACCGCTTTTGGTACTGAAACTTTACTCCGAGGTACTCTCGGGAATACCGCCAGGGAGGGTTAAGGGAAAAAAACTGTCCAAACCTGCCTGGCCCTATGTGAAAAAGCGTTTGCGATAACTGGCAATGAGTCATGCACATCACTGTGGAGGAATTTTGGCCCGCTCTTCTTTGCAGAATTGTTTTAATTCAGCCACATTGGAGGGTTTTTGGCATACTTAGAGTCATGCCACAGCATCTCAATCAGAATTAAGTCTGAATTTTGACTAGCCCACTCCAAAACCCTAATTTTGTTTTTCTTTTTTTGAGCCATTCAGAGGTGAACTTGCTGGTGTGTTTCGGGTCATTGTCCTGCTGCATAACCCAAGTGCTCTTGAGCTTGAGGTCAGGAGCTGATGGCCGGACATTCTTCTTCAGGATTTTCTGATAGAGTTCAGAATTCATGGTTCCATCAATTATGGCAAGTTGTCCAGGTCCTGAATCTGCAAAGCAGCCCCAGACCACCACACTACCACCACCATGACTGTTGGGATGATGTTCTTTTTATGAAATGCTGTGTTAGTTTTACTCCAGATGTAACGGGACGCACACCTTCCAAAAAGTTAAACTTTTGTCTCATAAGTCCACAGAATATTTGCCCAAATGTTATGGGGATAATCAAGGTGTTTTTTAGCAAATGTGAGACGAATCTTTGTGTTCTTTTTGGTTAGAAGTGACTTTGGCCTTGGAACTCCCCCATGGAGGCCATTTTTGCCTGGTCTCTTTCTTATTGTTGAATCATGAACACCGACCTTAACTGAGGCAAGTGAGGCCTGCAGTTCTTTAGATGCTGTTCTGGGTTCTTTTATGACCTCCTGGAGAAGTCGTCATTATGCTCTTGGAGTAATTTTGGTAGATAAGCCACTCCTGGGAAGGTTCAGAACTGTTCCAAGTTTTCTCCATTTGTGAATAGTGGCTTTCACCGTGGTTCGCTGGAGTCCGAAAATCTTAGAAATGGCTTTGTAACCCTTTCCAGAGTAATACATGTCAATTACTTTGTTTCTCATCTGTTCTTGAATTTCTTTAGATCGTGGCATGATGTGTTGCTTTTTGAGATCTTTTAACATGCTTCACACTGTCATGCTTTTATTTAAGTGATTTCTTGATTCAACAAGTCTGGCAGTAATCAGGCCTCGGCGTAGCAAATTAAATTTAACTCAGGACTCTGGACGGAATACTGACGTAATGAAGGACTCTAATGGGACACTCATATAAGGAAGAGCTATGATGAGGGCATCAATGTAAGGATGCACTCTGATGGGGACACTAATGTAAGGAGGGGCTCTGATAGAGACAATGAGGTAAGGAGGAATCTGGTGAGGACAAAGATTTAAGGGGGGACTTTGATGGGTACACTGATGTAAGGAGGGAGTTTGCGGAGAACATTGATGTGAGGGGCACTCTGAAGGGACACTGATATAAGGAAGGACTCTGATGGGACACTGATGTAAAGAAGGACTCTGATGGGACACTGATGTAAAGAGGGAATCTGATGAGGACACTGGTGTAATGAGGGACACTAGTGAGGACAGTGATGTAAGGAAGAATTCCAGTGGGGACTCTGATGCAAGGAGGGACACTAAAGAAATGGTGAACTGTAATGGGTACACTGATGTAAGGAGGGACTTTGATTGGGACACTGATCTAAGGAGGGTTTTTGAAAGGGACAATGGTGTAAGGAGGGACTCTGGTTAGGACTATGATGTAAGGGGGGGGGGGGGCTCCAGTGGGTACTCTGATATAAGGAGGGACACTGAAGAAAGGGGGGACTCTGAAGGGGAAACTGACATAATGAGGGACTCTGATGGAGACAATGAGGTAAGGTGGAACTCTGGTGAGGACGAAGATGTAAGGGGAGACCTTTACGCATACACTGATATAAGGAGCGACTCTGTTGAGAAAATTAATGTAAGGGGGACTCTGATGGGAAACTGATGTAAAGAGGGACTATGATGAGGACCCTGGTGTAATGAGGAACTCTGGCGAGGACAGTGATGTAAGGTGGAATTCTACTGGGGACTCTGATGTAATCAGGGACACTGAAGAAAGAAGGAACTCTAATGGGGACACTGATGTAAGGAGGGACTCTAAAAGGGACACTGGTGGAAGATGGGACCCTGGTGAGGACAGTGATGTAAGGTGGAATTCCAGTTGGAACTCTGATGTAAGCAGGGACACTGAAGAAAGAAGGGAACTCTAACGGGGACACTGATGTAATGAGGGACTCTAAAAGGGACACTGGTGGAAGATGGGACCCTGGTGAGGACAGTGATGTAAGGTGGAATTCTAGTGGGGACTCTGATGTAGGCAGGGACACTGAAGAAAAAGGGAACTCTAACGGGGACACTGATCTAATGAGGGACTCTAAAAGGGACACTGGTGGAAGATGGGACCCTGGTCAGGACAGTGATGTAATGTGGAATTCCAGTGTGGACTCTGATGTAAAGAGGAACACTGAAGAAAGAAAGGCCTCTGAAGGGGACACTGATGTATGGGGGGACAAACATGGTGCCTGTTTGATTTTCTGCATGTTGCAGTGTGTTGAAGCCCATTCACTTTAGCTGGCTGCCTGAACACAGCTCACGATAATGCAGGTTAATGCACCAATATACTATAAATGGGCCCTCAATATTTGCACAGGACAGGTGTTGCCAAATGAAACATATTTTAACTGAACAGAAGAGATTAAACCGTGTTGCTGGTGAGCGGGTCCACAATGTCCTTGGACAGACCTTGCAAATTCATCACCGCGGTCCTTCTCACTACCATTTTATTCCACGGTCCGTTATTTTAAGACCACCATCCAGAGCCGCTGCGGCCTAACTGCTATAATGATATAATTACATATTAAAGAGCGCCGCGACATTCCTGCTAGACTACAATACACACACATTATCCAGTTAGGTACTTTTATGGCTCTTGAAACGCAGTTTTTTTTTTTTATTTCCTCTCTACCCAAGCGGTCGTAATTGTATGTTTCTGCTGCTTCCAATTAAATGATACATTTTCCTGTAATTGATCTTCATTTTTTTTTTTTTCCTTCACAAAATTCTCCCGATTTCATTTCTGCTGATCCCCCCACACGTCAGCTGGATATAAAGGGCTCATTTACAGGAACAATATGAACTAGAGACGGTATTGTACTGTACCGCACTTTGCAGCTGCCTCGCCCGCCTAGGCACTGAACGACATCCGCTGTGCGTATTATTCCATCGATAATTAAATATGTATACGGGCCTCAGAGAGAGTTTGATGTTTGCCTGCAGAAAAGTCAGATTTATGTTGAGTTTGCATAAGAAGGTTTTATGCCGCCGCTTTGTAAAATCAGAATAAAACAAATAGTGAAGCTTTTGAAGCACGTCTAAAGATTCTGCGTGTGAAAATTGCAACCTCAGCCGAGAGGAGATCCGATTTGGGAATTCTTTGACCAGAGCAGGTTCAGTTTGCATCAAATGCAAAGAAAAAAAAATGACTGAGGTTAAAGAGGAACCCTGGGCAAACAGAGGAATTATTTTGTTCAGTTATCATATTGATGCGCAGCCTATTGCATTAGGGTGTGCCCCCCAAACCTCGAACACACGTGTGTGTGTGTATATATATATATATTGTAAATATATATATATGTACATGTGTGTTTGTATATGTATGTATATATATATATATATATATATATATATATATACACACACACACACATACATACACACACAGTATATACCTTTTGATCTGCTTAAAATGCACTTAAGTAATTCCTGTTGCAGACTAACAACACAGAGATTGTGGACTAAGTGGTGTTAGGCCTGCACAGTTGTCTTTGGCTGAACTAATCAACTACTCCCAAAATATGTTGTATATTTATATCATGGCCACGAATATAAGGGGTATTCTTTCCACTGACGACCAACGTAATGGGCATTCTTCCCACTGACCACCAATGTAAAGAGCATTCTTCCCACTGACCACCAATGTAAGGGACATTCTTCCCAATTTTTCTTTATTAAAAGTCTCGCAATCAATAAACATAAAATATTATACAGAATATAAAAAAATTATATATATTTACAGCAAAACGAAAATAAACATAGCAAAATCTGCTGTCAGACAAAAGCAAACGTCTCAGAAATGAACATGACATAATTGGGGAAATAAATCGTACTACCACTCACATCACTACACCAGACATCAAACCTGTGAGGTCAAGAAACCACCCCGCCCCCCTTATGCATGCAGCCCTTCTTCAAAAAAGATCTTAACAAAAACTACGGGAGTGAAAAGAACAGTATAAGGAAAGACCCCCTCACCCAGAGATGGACAGTTCACCAAAGGCAGGTCTGATATTCCTCCACGCCCTTATCCAGACCGCCCGAGGCTCTCTGACCCTCTCAAGACCCCGAATCTTCCCAACCTCACCCAGAATATCGTGCACCACCACCTCTACAGGGAGGACTTTCTTCCGGATGGTAATCTGACACCGTGCGTTCCATGTGAAGTAACGGACAACTATACTAACTAGAAAAAGTGTATCCAAATCAAAGTCCCAGTGAGCTGGGAATGCCCCGTACACCCACTCTGCATAACTCATGCGATAGAGAAAGGGGATGCCCAGAACCCTCCCCACCCTTTTATACACCTCTATGTTAAAGGGACACAGGAGCAGAAAGTGGTCCATAGACTCCACCTTACCAACACACTCTGCTCTAGGACAATCCCGATCATCCACAGGGCGGTGCTTCAGGTTCCCTCTCACATAGAGCCTTCCATGAAAAGCGAGCCAGGCTTGATCCCTAAACTTCAAAGGGATTCTCTCCAAGTTAATTAAACGCAATCCCTCCCTCATTACGGAGCCTGGGCAATCCTTTAAGGCCAGTGACACACTGAAAGCAGAAGCCAAAATCCTCTCCCCCAGAAGCTTCCTGGGAAGGGACCTGATATCCTCCACTGTCACCTGCCACTGCCGAAGTATTTTCAGACACGGGGCAACATAAGCCGGGAGCTTGCCATGTCGGACTCTCAGACTTTTCACTGGGCCGCCATCTTCCCAGCAATGCAGAAAAGGCCTAAACCAAGACTGAAAAATACCCACCCATCCCGGCGGGGTCTCTGCTAACATATTACCAAGATTGTACTTTAAAAAGAGCAAAGAAAAGAAAACTATCGGGTTGACCATTCCTAGGCCACCCTCCCGCCTGGACAGGTAAGTTACATTGCGTTTGATCAGGTTCAGCCTATTTCCCCATAACAGTTGGAAAAAACAGCTGTAGACCCTTGCATAGAGAGATACTGGCAAGATACAGACGAAGCTGACATATAAAAAGATCGGGATCAGGTAAGTTTTGATCAAGTCAACCCTCTCTCTCAAGGAAAGCCTCCATCTCTTCCAGCTTGCTACTTTGGCATTGGCAACTACCAACCTGCTTTCCCAATTTCGATGACCATAGTCACCAGGACCAAATTTGATGCCCAAAATTTTAATTTCCTGCTGGGGCTCTGGGAAGGCATCCGGAAGTTCGAAGCTTTCACCCTCCTCACCCATCCAGAAAACTTCACTCTTTTCATGGTTGACTTTAGAGCCAGAAGCCTCCGTGTACTGCTCTATCACAGAGACCACCTCCTGCGCCTCCTCAGTCCCAGAGATAATAACAGACACATCATCAGCATAGGCAATGACCTTCAAAGGCGGCACACCAGCAATGCCCAGAGGCACCCCGCACAACGATGCGCCCTCTAGCCTTCTTACAAAGGGGTCGATTGCGAAAGCATATAGCAGGGGGCTCAAAGGACATCCCTGGCGCACACCAGAGCCGACCTCAAAAGGCTGCCCAACCCAACCATTAACAAGTGGGAAGCTCTCAGCCCCGTTATATAATGTCTTCAGCCAATCTATAAACCTCCCCTGCAGGCCGTATCTACCAAGCAGCAACCACAGATATTCATGATTCACTCGATCAAAAGCTTTTGCCTGATCCAATGCCAGCAAGTACTTTCTCCATCCAGCAGCCCTGCATCGTTCCAAAGCCTCCCGGATAGCCAAAACTGCTGAAAAGGTACTTCTACCTTGGACCGAACAGTGCTGATGGCTGAACAACAAATCGCCTGCTACTGACGACAAGCGCCAAAATAGAATCTTTGCCAAGATCTTTCTATCAACATTGAGAAGACTGATGGGGCGCCAGTTCTCAATCATTGAGGGGTCTTTACCTTTTGACAGAAGAATCACAGCGGATTGCCTCATGGAGGGAGGGAGCGAACCCTCTTCTAGACAGCTGTTAAAAACCTCCGCTAAAAAGGGAGCCAGAATGGACTTAAAACACTTGTAAAATTCAGCTGTCAATCCATCTGGCCCAGGCGATTTTTTGGTAGCCAGCTTGTCTATAGCCTGAACTACCTCATCCGCTGAAATTGGTTCTGTCAAATTCATCAAAAGCAATGCACCATTTCCCAATCCTGGAGTAGAATCCAGAAAGCTTTCCATCCTGTCCCAGCTAAGGTCCTTTCTTCCCAGGAGGTCTGCATAATACGACCCAAAGATCTCCAAGATCCCTGATCTGGACTTTATCAGGGAACCCGTACTGTCTTTCAGGCCAATGACCGTCTTAACTGCTATGCCTTGCTTACAGTTCTGGTAAGGATCAGGCGAGTGATATTTCCCATAATCCCTCTCCAAAACCAAGGAGGCATGCCGGTCGTATTGACACTTCCTAAGAAGAAGCTTCACTTCAGAGATCTCCCCCGGATCTCCTCCATACGAGACAAGACGATCAAGCTTCCTCCGCAAATGCTGGTAGGCAATATACATACCAAGCTGCTTCTTCTTACTTATGGCCTTGAAAAGTCCAATCGCCCTTTGTTTCACAAGCTCCCACCACTCTGACTTACTGCTGCAAAAGTCCAGAATAGAAACCTGTGCCTGAAAAAAATCCTCAAAGGATTGTCTTACCTCTACATCTTCCAGGAGAGCCGAATTCAGTTTCCAGACACCCCTTCCCCTGGGTGGAGTGTCCGAGGCATTCAGAGTCACAGACAGCATACAGTGATCAGAGAACTCCACGGCCTTCAACTCAGGAGCTGAGAAAGCAGAGTTCTCCTTTAAAAAAAACCTGTCTATCCTGCTCTGACTATTCCCTCTCTGAAATGTGAACCCCGTGCTGCCAGGGCAGTGCTTAATGTGCACATCTACCAGGCCTGCCTGTCTAACCAAATCTCTGAGAAAAACGCTATCATAACCCAGCCTGTCTATGGAGCCTCTCCTGTCTTCAGGCCTAATTATGGTGTTAAAGTCACCTCCAAAGACAACCTGCTGGGACGTAAAAAGGAAGGGCTTGATCTTTGTGAGGAGGCATTTCCTGCCCCATTTTGACTGCGGTCCATAGATATTGATCAGGCGCAGGTCCTGCCCCCTAACAGAGACGTCTAAGACCATGCATCTCCCCATTTCTACCTCAATTACCCGCCGGCACGTTACCATATCGGTTTTAAAAAGGACCGCAACTCCGCTGCAAGGTTCAGCCGCAAGAGACCAAAAGGAGGGACCACATCTCCACTCCCTTTTTGCTAGATAGACATCGGCCAATGTATTGAGCCAGGTCTCTTGCAAAAATAAAATCTCAGCATCAAACTCGCTGAGCAAAAATAAGGCCGTATCACGAGCTCTTGCAGATTTAATGCTGGCGACATTAATGGTCGCCACCTTTAACAGAGTGGGAACTGCCATCAGGATGATTGGGGTAGTCGTTTCTTAACCTCTGCCACACTCTCATCACCCGAAACAGCTCTCTTCAGAGTACGTGACTCCCCCTCATCCATAGATGATAAAGAAATGGATATATCCGATACCATCTCATCACCTGACAAAACTGAAAAAGTATTGCCAAGAGGGACCCCTCCTGGATCTGATTCTGAGGAAGAGAGGACAGCTCTTCTCATCCTCCTCTTCTTCTTCTTCCTCTTCTCCTTCACCCTCTCCCACCCCTCATCAGCTGAAGCCCCCCCAGCAGGAGGCGAGACATGGGACATGGATACCCCTCCCTGAGCCCCATCGGCTCCACCCCCATCCAGCACCCCCACAACCTCCTGACCACGTTTGCGCTGACGGGGGACAGGTACCGGAGGTGGAGTAGGCCGAGAGGGAAGATCAGCTAAACCAGCCCCCCCAGCAGCTTCCGCCAGTCTGGAGGATCTACGTACCATAGGAACAGGAGGGACAGACTCAGGGGTGACATTACTGGGGGAAACACAATCTGACACAACAGAGGGAACAGACACAGGAGGGGCAACTACAGTTTCCTCCCTAGCATCAGCTGCCTCATCCTCTTTATCCAGCCTCTGCAGCTCAGCCTCCAGTCCTGGCAGGTTGTGTAGTGCCTCTGGGCACAGACTGTATGGATGACCCAGCTGCTGGCACAAATTACACCGAATCTCGGTGCATTCTTTGGCCAAATGGCCAAACTCCTGGCACATTGAGCACTTCTTGATGGTGCAGGACGATGCAAAATGGCCTTTCTCTCCGCATTTGTTACAAACTTTAGGCTGACCTTGATAGAAAATGGTCAGCCTATCCCTCCCCAGAAAGGCTGAGCAGGGAAGATGCTGAACCACATTGCCCAGCACCCTCAATTGCACTGACACCGTCCAGGCCCCTGTCCATATCCTATGCTCATCCAGGACCTTCCGCAGTGGGGTGAGGACCTCACCATGTCGGCGTAGCCAAACTACCAAATCAGCCTCTGGTATGGATTCATTCCGGACCAGGATTGTCACCGATTTTATCAAAGGCTGTCTGGAAACCACCTTTGCCACCAAACCTTTCCACTGCTGAAGGCTCCTGCACCTCCAATATCTCTCCCAAAACAGGTCCAGGCCTTCAGGTTTTACAAATGACAAATCATATTCATAGCTGCCGACTGGGCAGATCAACGCAAACACATCACAGGCTTTAAACCCCATCTCTAGAATCAACTCCGCCACCCTCCCCCTTACTGGTGGGTTCCCTTCCCCCTCCCACTTCAACTGTACCACATTCCTTCTCCTGACCCCACCAACCATCCCACCACCAAACCTCCCCAAATTGTGACCATTAGTATTCCCAACACTACCCCCACCCCCCTTGGTGTGACTCCCCAAAACAGAGGCATAGCTCCCCCCAATCCTCCCAGCAGCAGAAACATTTGTGTGTCTGGGAGCATCTGGTGCAACTCTAGCAGATACCGATTGCACAGATCCGGGATTGGATGGTGTATCCTCTCTCTGCTCAGCAGGGGGAGAAATGTCATTTTTACCTCTGTCAGCAATGTTAACCCCTTCACCTCCACCCACCACCAACACATCCATTGCTTTAGCAGTCTCAACAGTCATAGACTTCACAGCAATGTCCGCACTCACTGCTGCAACCATAGAAGCTCCAGCAGTCATCTCTTGCTCCAAGAAAGAAGACTCAGCCCAGGACTGGATTGGATTCTCAGACACAGCAACAAGTGAGACATCCATGTTTGCTGTTTGCTCTCCACATGGTGCAGTGTGCTGCTCCCCTCCCCCACCAGCATCAATCAGGTCTGGAGCACCTGGGAGCTCAGGTGAAACAGTCTCTCTGCAGGGGGCAGCCATCTTGCCTGTAGAGGGACTACTGGTCTCAGCAGGAACAGCAGCAGCAATTTCCATCCGTGGGGTGCTTGGTGCAGGTTCACCCACATTCCCCTGATGGTCTGGAGACCTCTCTGCCAGGGATTTTTCCTCCAGGTTGGCTGAGGATTCCTCCACAGCAGGTTGCTTGCAGAGCTCCTCATCCACAGTACTCACCGCAGCAGGTGGGGCAGACATGCTGGGAGCAGCCATCTTGGTATACTGGGATCTCTCCACCAGTCTTGGCTTTGCTGCTCTGTATCTTCTCTGTCCATCCTCAGGGACTTCTGCAGGGTCATCAGAGAAGGCAAACTTGTCTGCTCTCAGGGGTGACTCCATGTGTTGAATGAACCTCAAGGTTCCATATTCACCCTCAACCCCCTGGCTGGTTGCCACTGGTGATTCCACAGCCTGACATGGGGGGAGAGACGCTGATGTAGATGGAGCCGGGTCATCCATCACCTGGGGCTGCTGATCCACAGAGCTCACTGATGTCTGGCTGGCAAATCTCTTCTCATTATCAAACTTTTCTTTAAATGCTCCACTTCTGGCTTTCAACTTTTCTAATAATAAAGATTGTCTCTTTACTTTGTCCTCCATGTGCTGGAGCGCTGGCTTCATGCCCAATCTGTTCTTGCTCCAGGCCTGGCAGTATTTGGCTCTGAAGGTTTTGTGTTCAGATTTCAAAACATTAAGTTTCTCCTCAGCTCTTCCAATAGTCACCAATCTATCAGTAATCTTCTGCCTGAAGACATTGACATCCTCACCAGGGCTGGGACCCACAGTCAGGTCCTCCACCTCCTCCTCTTCACTAGGCCCGGTCTCATCAGGGGAATCCCTCCCAGGGCCTCCCCCTGGATCAGGCATGGTTCCTGGGCCAAGCTAGCAGGCAAGGCCCAGGCTTGAAAACGCTGGTTCTCAGGGAGAGCTCCTTCAGTGTGTCCTCCTCCTTCTCCCACTGACCACCAATGTAAGGGACATTCTTCCCACTGACCTCCAATGTAAGGGACATTCTTCCCACTGACCTCCAATGTAAGGGACATTCTTCCTACTGATCACCAATGTAAGGGACATTCTTCCCACTGACCTCCAATGTAAGGAGCATTCTTCCTACTGATCACCAATGTAAGGAGCATTCTTCCCACTGACCACCAATGTAAGGGACATTCTTCCCACTGATCACCAACGTAAGGGACATTCTTCCCACTGATCACCAATGTAAGGAGCATTCCTCCCACTGATCACCAATGTAAGGGACATTCTTCCCACTGATCACCAATGTAAGGAGCATTCTTCCCACTGACCCCCAATGTAAGGGACATTCTTCCCACTGATCACCAATGTAAGGTACATTCTTCCCACTGACCCCCAATGTAAGGGGCATTCTTCCCACTGACCTCCAATGTAAGGAGCATTCTTCCCACTGATCACCAATGTAAGGAGCATTCTTCCCACTGACCACCAATGTAAGGAGCATTCTTCCCACTGACCTCTAATGTAAAGGGCATTCTTCCCACTGACCTCCAATGTAAGGGGCATTCTTCCCACTGACCTCCAATGTAAAGGGCATTCTTCCCACTGACCTCCAATGTAAGGTGCATTCTTCCCACTGATCACCAATGTAAGGGGCATTCTTCTCACTGATCACCAATGTAAGGGGCATTCTTCCCACTGATCACCAATGTAAGGGGCATTCTTCCCACTGATCACCAATGTAAGGGGCATTCTTCCCACTGATCACCAATGTAAGGGGCATTCTTCCCACTGATCACCAATGTAAGGGACATTCTTCTCATTGATCACCAATGTAAGGGACATTCTTCTCATTGATCACCAATGTAAGGAGCATTCTTCCTACTGACCACCAATGTAAGGGACATTCTTCAAACTGACCACCAATGTAAGGGGCATTCTTCCTACTAACCACCAATGTAAGGGACATTCTTCCCACTGATCACCAATGTAAGGGACATTCTTCCCACTGACCACCAATGTAAGGGGCATTCTTCCCACTGACCTCCAATGTAAGGGGCATTCTTCCCACTGACCACCAATGTAAGGGACATTCTTCCTACTGATCACCAATGTAAGGAGCATTCTTCCCACTGATCACCAATGTAAGGGGCATTCTTCCCACAGACCTCCAATGTAAGGAGCATTCTTCCCACTGATCACCAATATATGGAGCATTCTTCCCACTGATCACCAATGTAAGGGACATTCTTCCTACTGACCTCCAATGTAAGGAGCATTCTTCCCACTGACCTCCAATGTAAGGAGCATTCTTTCCACTGACCAACAATGTACGGAGTATTCTTCCCACTGATGACCAATGTAAGGAGCATTCTTCCCAATTTTTCTTTATTAAAAGTCTTGCAATCAATAAACATAAAATCATATACATTACAGAATATACAAAAATAAATAATTATATACATATTTACACAAAAACGGAAATAAATATAGCAAATCTGTTGTCAAACAAAAGCAAAATTCTCAGAAATGAACATGTCATTACTGGGGGAAATAAATCTTACTAAGAGTTACATCACTACACCAGACGTCAAGAAGCAACCCCACCCCCATTATGCATGCAGACCTTCTTCAAAAAGAAGATCTTAACAAAAACAAAAACTAAGGGCGTGAGAAGACGAGCATAAGAAAAAAAACCCTCTCCCAGAGATGGACAGTTCACCAAAGGCAGGTCTGATATTCCTCCACGCCCTTATCCAGACCGCCCGAGGCTCTCTGCCCTTCTCAAGACCCCGAATCTTCCCAACCTCACCCAGAATATCGTGCACCACCACCTCAACAGGGAGGACTTTCTTCCGCAGGGTAATCTGACACCGTGCGTTCCATGTGAAGTAACAAACAACTATACTAACTATAAGAAGTGTATCCAAATCAAAGTCCCAGCAAGCTGGGAATGCCTCGTACACCCACTCTGCATAACTCATGAAATAGAGAAAGGAGATGCCCAGAGCCCTCCCCACCCTTTTATACACATCTATGTTAAAGGGACACTGAAGCAGAAATTGTTCCATAGACTCCACTTTACGAACACACTCCGCTCTAGGACAATCCCGATCATCCACAGGGCAGTGCTTCAGATTCCCTCTCACATAGAGCCTTGCATGTAAAGCGAGCCAGTCTTGATGCCTAAACTTCAAAGGGATTCTCTCCAAATTAATTAAACGCAATCCCTCCCTCATTACGGAGCCTGGGCAATCCTTTAAGGCCAGTGACACACTGAAAGCAGAAGCCAAAATCCTCTCCCCCAGAAGCTTCCTGGGAAGGGACCTGATATCCTCCACTGTCACCAGCCACTGACAAAGTATTTTTAGACACGGGGCAACATAAGTCGAGAGCTTGCCATGTCAGACTCTCATACTTTTCACTGGCCCGCCATCTTCCCAGCCACGCAGAAAATGATTAAACCAAGACTTAAACTAATATATTACCAAGATTGTACTTTAAAAAGAGCAAAGAAAAGAAAACTATCAGGTTGACCATTCCTAGGCCACCCTCCCGCCTGGACAGGTAAGTTACATTGCATTTGATCAGGTTCAGCCTATTTCCACATAACAGTTGGAAAAAACAGCTGTAGACCCTTGCATAGAGAGATACCGGCAAGATACAGACAAAGCTGACATATAAAAAGATCGGGATCAGGTAAGTTTTAAACAAGTCAACCCTTTCCCTCAAGGAAATTCTCCATCTCTTCCAGCTTGCTACTTTGGCATTGGCATCCATCAACCTACTTTCTCAATTTTGATGACCATAGTCATCAGGACCAAATTTGATACCCAACACTTTAATTTCCTGCTGGGGCAATGGGAAGGCATCCAAAAGTTTGGAGATTCCACCCTCCTCACCCATACAGAAAGCTTCACTCTTTTCATGGTTGACTTTAGAGCCAGAAGCCTCTGTGTACTGCTCTATCACAGAGACCACCTCCTTCACCTCCTCAGTCCCAGAGATAATAACAGACACATCAGCAGCATAGGCCACGACCTTCAAAGGCGGCTCACCAGCAACGCCCAGAGGCACCCCGCACAATGATGCACCCTCCAGCCTTCTTACAAAGGGGTCGATTGCAAAAGCATATAGCAGGGGGCTCAAAGGACATCTCTGGTGCACACCAGAGCCAACCTCAAAAGGTCATACAACCCAACCATTAACAAGTGGGAAGCTCTCTATATAATGTCTTCTGCCAATCTATAAACCTCCCCTGCAGGCCGTATCTACCAAGTAGCAACCACAGATATTCATGACTCACTAGATCAAAAGCTTTTGCCTGATCCAATGCCAGCAAGTACTTTCTCTATTCAGCAGCCCTGCATCGTTCCAAAGCCTCCCGGACAGCCAAAACTGCTGAAAAGGTACTTCTACCTTGGACCAAACAGTGCTGATAGCTGGACAACAAATCGCCTGCTACTGACGACAAGTGCCAGAAAAGAATCTTTGGCAAGATCTTTCTACCAACATTGAGAAGACTGATGAGGCACCAGTTCTCAATCATTGAGGGGTCTTTACCTTTTGACAGAAGAATCACAGTGGATTGGCTCATGGAGGGAGGGAGCAAACCCTCTTCTAGACAGCTGTTAAAAACCTCCACTAGAAAGGGAGCCAGAATGGAATTAAAACAATTGTAAAATCCAGCTGTCAATCCATCTGGCCCAAGCGATTTTTTGGTAGCCAGCTTGTCTATAGCACAAACTACCTCATACGCTGAAATTGGTTCTGTCAAATTCATCTAAAGCAATGCACCATGTCCCAATCTTGGAGTAGAATCCAGAAAGCTTTCCATCCCGTCCTGGCTAAGGTCCTTTCTTCCCAGGAGGTCTGCATAATACGACCCAAAGATCTCCACGATCCCTGAGCTGGACTTCATCAGGGAACCGGGACTGTCTTTCAAGCCAATGACTGCCTTAATTACTATGCCTTGCTTACAGTTCTGGTAAGGATCAGGTGAGTGATATTACCCATAATCCCTCTCCAGAACCAAGGAGGCATGCCGGTCATATTGACACTTCTTAAGAAGAAGCCTCACTTCAGAGATTTCCCCTGGATCTCCTCCATACGAGACAAGACGATCAAGCTTCCTCTGCAAATGCTGGTAGGCAATATACATACCAAGCTGCTTCTTCTTACTTATGGTCTTTAAAAGTCCAATCACCCTTTGTTTCAGAAGCTCCAACCACGCTGACTTACTGCTGCAAAAGTCCAGAATAGAAACCTGTGCCTGAAAAAAATCCTCAAAGGATTGTCTTACCTCTACATCATCCAGGAGAGCCAAAGTTAGTTTCCAGACGCTCCTTCCCCTGGGTGGAGTGTCCAAGACATTCAGAGTCACAGACAGCATACAGTGGTCAGAGAACTCCACCGCTCTCAACTCAGGAGCTGAGAAAGCAGAGTTCTCCTTTAAAAAAAAACTGTCTATCCTGCTCTGACTATTCCCTCTCTGAAACGTGAAATCAGTGCTGCCAGGGCAGTGCTTAATGTGCACATCTACCTGCCTGTCTAACCAAATCTCTGAGAAAAACACTATCATAACCCAGTCTATGGAGCCTCTCCTGTCTTCAGGCCTAGTTATGGTGTTAAATTCACCTCCAAAGACAACCTGCTGGGACATAAAAAGGAAGGGCTTGATCTTTGTGAGGAGGCATTTCCTGCCCCATTTTGACTGAGGTCCATAGATATTGATTAGGCGCAGGTCCTGCCCCTAAGAGAGATGTCTAAGGTCATGCATCTCCCTATTTCTACCTCAATTACCCGCTGGCACGTTACCATATCAGTTTTAAAAAGGACTGCAACTCCGCTGCAAGGTTCAGCCACAAGAGACCAAAAGGAGGGAACACATCTCCATTCCCTTTTTGCTAGATAGACATCAGCTAATGTATTGAGCCAGGTCTCTTGCAAAAATAAAATCTCAGCATCAAACTCGCTGAGCAAAATAAGGCCATATCACGAGCTCTTGCAGTTTTAGTGCTGGCGACATTAATGGTCACCACTTTTAATGGAGTGGGAACTGCCATCAGGATGATTGGGGTAGTCGTTTCTTAACCTTTACAACACTCTCTTCACCTGAAACAGTTCTCTTCAGGCTATGTGACTCCCCCTCATCCATAGATGATAAAAATAATGGATAAATCAGACTCCATCTCATCACCTGACAAAACTGAATAGGTGTTGCCAAGAGGGACCCCTCCTGGGTCTGATTCTGAGGAAGAAAGGACAGTTCTTCTCAACCTACTCTTCTTTTTCTTCCTCTTGACCCTCTCCCACTCCTCATCAGCTGAATCCCTTTCAGCAGGAGGTGAGACATGGGACATGGACACCCCTCCCTGAGCCCCATCGGCTCCACCCCCACACCCTCCTGACCACGTTTGCGCTGTCGTGGGACAGGTACCAGAGGTGGAGTAGGCAGAGAGGGAAGATCCACTAAACCCGCCCCCCCCCAGCAGCTTCCGCTAGTCTGGAGGATCTACATACAGTAGGATTAGGAACAAGAGGGACAGACTCAGGGATGACATTACTACGGGAAACAAAATCTGACACAACAGATGGAACAGACACAGGAGGGGCAACAAGTTTCCTCCCTAGCATCAGCTGCCTCATCTTCTTTATCCAACCTCTGCAGCTCAGCCTCAATCCTGGCAGGTTGTGTAGTGCCTCTGGGCACTGACTGTATGGATGACTCAGCTGCTGGCACAAATTGCACCAAATTTAGGTGCATTCTTTGGCCAAATGGCCTAAATCCTGGCACAGTGAGCATTTCTTGATGATGCAGAACGATGCAAAGTTGCCTTTCTCTCCACATTACAAACCTTAGGCTGACCCTGATAGAAAATGGTCAGCCAATCCCTCCCCAGAAAAGCTAAGCAGGGCGGGTGCTGAACCACATTGCCCAGCACGCTCAATTGCAGTGACACTGTCCAGGCCCCTGTCCATATCCCATGCTCATCCAGGACCTTCTGCAGTGGGGTGAGAACCTCGCCATATTGGCATAGCCACACTACCAAATCAGCTTCTGGTATGAATTCATTATCAAAGGCTACCTTGAAACCACCATTGCCACCAAATCATTGGTATCAGTGGTGGTAATTTGCCTTAGGACAGGATTGAGACTTTCCCACAGATGAAGATCCATGATTCTCCATGCTACCCGACAATGACTCCTCCAATTACATCTTTTTGTGCATAGGTGCAGCAGTGCCTGAACTATTTCAGATCCACTGAGCCCAGGTGCTTTTATTCATAAGAGTAGTACTAGCACTCTGGTATTTTGAGTGATTCCATGACCCAGCAGGTGGTGGGCCATGGCCAGATGGTTGACAACCACGGATGTAATGAACATCTTGATATGTCTATGCTGCCCCTAATGACTAAAGGTGTTACTGCTTCTTTTATATTTATGCTAGCTGTGGCCAGATGGTTGACTACTACCAATGTAATGAACATCTTGAGATCTCTATGCTGCCCCTAGTGACCAAAGGTGTTACTACATCTTTTATATTTATGATAGCTGTGGCCAGGTGGTTGACTACCACCAATGTAATGAACATCTTGAGATGTCTATGCTGCCCCTAGTGACCAAAGGTGTTACTACATCTTTTATATTTATGTTGGCTGTGGCCAGATGGTTGACAACCACCAATGTAATGAACATCTTGAGATTTCTATACTGCCCCTAGTGACCAAAGGTGTTACTACATCTTTTATATTTATGTTAGCTGTGGCCAGATGGTTGACAACCACCAATGTAATGAACATCTTGAGATGTTTATGCTGCCCCCCAGTGGGTTACTGCCTCTTTTATATTTATGTTCACTGTATTATCTTTAACATCCTTGGGTTTGGGATTCTGGAAGCACACGCAAGTAAATGTATAAATAAAGCTTTTGGAAAGGGACAAAACTGACTTGGGGCACAGTCAAATAATTAGCAAAACAGCAAAAGCAAATATAGACAGAGAGTGATCGAGTATTCAGAGCTGAGCTGTGACAAGGCCGCATAACGACCGTGGATGTGACAATGTTTATCGTCTTATCTCTCAGCCATCGTTCTCCCAAGCTCCACTCTGTGGCGTACACTGAAACTTAGCTAAATATGGAAAATGTATTATGCCTTTAAGTAGGCTGATGGCTTTATTATTTGTTGGATCTGGGAAGCGATTCTATATGTTTGCTTTTTACATGCAGATAGGAGAAAATAGGTCAGAAGGATTTCCCAATGCCCATTAAAAATCAGTGAATTGTTAAGCCGTCATAATGAGCTCTGTAATAGAATTGCTGTGTCTGATCAACTCTACAGAGACTTCCACGGACGTTTCATACAAAAGCAGAAGATCTGCCAAGCCATTCTTTTCAGACATTTCCACAAATGATGTGACGGATAGATATTTGTACATCCGGGACAAAATAAACTGCTAAAATGTACTGCTTTTTCCACCAGTATATTTAGGTCCGATCGCTAAAATCTCATATAAGCTTTAACGTGTTGATGTAATTTAAAAAATATATTTTCAATATTCCTAAATCTGTAGATTTCATTAAATAAGAGCTACAGCTAAAAATATCAAGGCAAAAATAAATAGCCTAAAGATGATATAAAGTATTCACCATTAATCCAGAGCTGTTACCTCTATACCATCTCTAGATGTCCTCAGTCTGATGTCCAGCATCACTGAACGTGCTTCCTCTGAGCCCATAGTGTCCTGGAACCAGCCTGTGACTGAACAGTGAATGGAGAAGAAGCACAGCCATGGGTCCATCACAGAGGTGTAACTAAAGCCTTCAGGATCATGGTGCAAGAAACAATGAAGGGCCCCTCTGGAGTCCAACTTGAAGAACGAGATTTTGTTTGTCAATGAAAAGACAATCATAGAAGAAGTTTGTGAATTCCATGCTGTATATTCCTTACAGTTGCAGGTAGTGATGGAGAACCCTTTGGAGCTCTACAGGGTTAAGACGAAGATTTGGGATATCAATGACAATGCACCGAGCTTTCCCTGGCATAACTACATGCTGGAAAAGACTAAGTTGACGGCTCCTGGTACCTGCTACCCTCTGGAGAGCACCCAAGATCCTGATCTGGGCACCAACTGCTTGCATACCTACAATCTCAGCCCCAACGGCTTTTTCCCCTGGAGGTGCAGAGCCAGAGCAACAGCAGCAAGTTCACTAAGCTAGTTCTGGAAAGACCCTTGGACAGGGAGCAGCATAAGTAATCTGGCACCGCCATGGTTATCATCAGTGTACTGGATGCCAACGACAACATGCCCACCTTTGACAAGACCTTTTACAGAGTAAGCCTACATGTGGCCCTGCCCTCCGAGACTGGGAGCATTCCCTTCAGGCTCGGGGCCTTTCCCACTGATCCTGGGTCCTTCACTCCCATTGCAAGGTGCTTTATTATGGTCCTGCAGTGGAACCCTTTTACGTGTTCTGCAGTGGGCCCCCTTACTGCCATCTTGGGGCCCCTCATGGTGGTGGAACACCAGGGCCCGGTGGCAAGTGTGACCTTTGCGACCATGGTAGTTCCGCCAGTGGTCCATCTCGCTATTACTGGCTATCTCCTATTGCTTTATATATTTATCACCCTGTTTTATCCTCCTATCACAATGTTTTTTTGTAAGCACAGGAACTGTTTGGTTTGGATGCTTTGGCATCAGAGATGATTAAGGCTTATCACTCAGGCTTATCACTCTTCCCATGGTCGCATTTGCACACTGCAGCACAGCCCCCCCCCCCCCAAGCCAAAAAATAGATGAAAAGACTACCTGACATGGTGAAGCAAAAACCAACCAGTGATTGTTAGACTTTTGCATACAACTGCATGTCATGATACCATGCATGAAAATTATTCCCTGATTATCTCTCCTCTCTTACCCTTTGCACATTTTCTCTTGCACATGGCTCTAACACTTCACTGAACACGTGCTGTTGTGGAAAGTTGGTCTAGGTTGCTGGCATTGGTTTAACCAAGAAACAAAGCAGTTAAGTTGTATGTGTAGCACACAGGTAGATTTAATCTTACACAATTTTTACTGCACCTTTAAACCCAGTCCTCCAGCAATCGCCTTCATTGTTGCGGTCCGCAGCCAGTCCCTTGTCACGTTACTCGGCGAATGCTCACGGTGCGGCTCTGTTTGTTTTGCATTGGTAAACGTATCACATGGTAACGCTCCCAGGACTTCATCCATCATCTTAAAACATTGCTTCATCTACGGCTCTGAAGGAGAAAAAAAAATCTCCCAAAACATTTTCATTTAAGTGTTAGACCTGTGTAAACTCTGCACACTTGTCAAATTTTGCAACACTCCAGTAACAGTAAACTATGATAGATCTGCTTGCTGGCGGTGGCATGCATTGAATCTTTTTATAATTAGCTGCGGTGCACAAAATGTGGCAGGAGCTGGGAGCCAGCGGCTTCAGCCGCCCATTCATCTCCCTTGATGTCAGAATTCTTCGACTGCGCCTTAATGTCTGTCCAGTTCCTGGCTAATCTGGGGGGTGCTGGGTACAGGCGGGTGCCCCGTTACAGAGAATGCCAAGGCAGCGTGCCATCTTGCTTTTCTTTCCAAGTTCCCATACAGAGAATGATAAACATAAACATTTGAAAACATCGGCCATCAAAATAAAGTAAGATAACAGAATGAAAACAGAAGTAAAGTTAATATGTGAAACGCTGGTGTTGGTCTCCACTACAGTGTCACACACCAATTGTATCCACAGATAGCTGTCAAGTTAAAGTTAGGTATTTGGAGGCATGGTGGTCACGTTTTCATTAACAAGTTATTTTTCTTTCAATACCCCAAGCGACCACTTTCATAGGTCAGATAACTTCCTTTGGTGAGATCTTCTTAATAACAGTTGGAAATTCATACACTAGTGGTGCATCAAGCATACACAATATGGCCAAAATCTTGTGGCTGTTTGTCACATACCTGGTTGGAGGCCAAGATGACAAGAGGGCTTCCTTTGCAGCTGAGGTCCAAGCATCCCTGGAGGTGGTGACGGGGACTGCAACATTCAAAGGTGGTTCACGGGTGCCATTTAGGCCGATCTGCTGGAACCTGCATCAGGAAGTGTCTGACTAAGTGATTCCCAGGCAGGTAGTCAAGAGCGACAGTAAAAACACAGTACACTTGTAATGGAGCGGGTCTAGTGCAGCAGCAGGTGATGTGACAGCATCCATGGTGGAAGCAGGATCAGACTGGCAAGGCGGAACCAGAAAAGCATAGTTGAGGTCAAGTTTTGAGTTGGAGCCAACACAGATGGTCAACAGGATGAAAGTCAGGAGCATAGTCAAGAACCAGAGCCAGGGTCATACACAGGAATCAGAAGTGTGTACCAGCAGAGTGGACAGGAGGCAAGTCAGGGTCATGCACGGGTGGTTAGAAGAAGCAGAGTCCTTAAACACGCTGGGGTCAAGCAGACGGGAAGTCGAGAGGCAGGCCAAATAGGTAATGGAGAATCAGGATAACGCGAAATACATAGTAATAAGGTAAACGGGTAAAATGAAGACCATCCAGAAATCCTTTCTTAAATAGGGCATTTAGCACCAGTTACAGAGTTGGACACACATGCCAATGTGCGCCCAATTAATCTGCGCATGTTTCTGCACAAACGAGCATGTTTATGTAGGATACTGGCAAATGTGCCCAGCCTGTGTCTTCACACATGCACGCCTCTGTTCTGAACAGCAGCCTGACACCATCTGAGCACATCTATATGAGCTTCTTGGACATCCCATTCCAAAACCATTGCCATTAATACTTAGTTGCCCCATTTTGTGGTTATAAGATCCTCCACACTTCTGGGAAGGATTTCCACAAGATTTCTGAGTCTGTCTGTGGGAATGTGTGCCCATTCAACCAATCAAGCTTCTGTGAGGTCAGGTACCAATATTGGATGAGACCTGGTTTGCATTTGGCATTCAATTTCATTCCAAAGGTGTTTAGTAAGGTTGAGGTCAGTGCTCTGGAAAGGCCACTTGAGTTCCTCCAAATTGGTCAAACCATGTCTTTCTTTCATAAATTAAATTGTGTAATAAAATGGAATGACACAGGGAAAAAGCATTGAACACGCTAACTGAAATTTATTTAGTAATTTGAAAACTTAAAGCTGGAAAGATATCTGCCCATCCTCGAAAGTACAGATGGGAAATCTGAGTGTTGTTCTTCAGAAATAGTGGAACATATGCAGTCTTGCAGTTGTTTTCTTTTCTCCATATCATAGAGAACGATTGAAGGTTTTTTGCACAGACATTTTTAGTGAGTATCTTGAGTAGCTTGAGCGCTTCTGGCACGATCCTCAGAAATGATATATCAAGAGCATTGATGCATGGATCACAACATGTTTAGATTTGAATGTAAACCATTTTATCACCATAGAAGGGGATTCTTCACTGTAAGGGTGGCTTGATATTGGAAATTTTGTTTTGCTAAAAGAGGTGGTACAGAAAGCAGTATATACATATATACAGTGTATAAAATAAGTATTGAACACATCATCATTATTCTCAGTAAACATATTTCTAAAGGTACTATTGACATGAAATTTTAACCACATGTCGGTAACAACCTATGCAATCCATACATACAAAGAAACCAAAACAAATAAGTTCAGAAATTAAGTTATGTGTAATAAAATGGAATGACACAGGGAAAAAGTATTGAACACATGAAGAAAAGGAGGTGCAAAAGGGCATGGAAAGCCAAGACACCAGCTGAAATCTATCTGTAATTGGAAAACAACCCTGCCCTTTGTCAGTGCAAATTGATACCAGCTGGTTCAGTCTCAACTGATGGCCTGATTTAACTGATAAAGAAACATCTCATGATGGGTAAAAGCAAAGAGCTCCCTCAAGACCTTCCCAACCTTATTGTTGCAAAACATACTGATGGCATTGGTTACAGAAAGATTTCTAAACTTCTGAATGCTCCAATGAGCACTGTTGGGGCCATAATCCAGAAGTGAAAAGAACATAATTTCATATTGGGGAGACGCAACCCTTCATGTTGTCCAGTAGTCTGGGGCAATCACATATATGAGTGGCCGGGTGGTTAGGCAGAGGGATGGGACTTCCCCTCTCCCTCCCACCCCATTCTCCTCTTTGCAATCCCTCTCCCCTCCCCCCCCTTTTTTTTTCTCTCTCTCTTCCTTTTCTTTCCGTTCTTCTACTGGGGTTAAATGTTGTATTCTATATGTTATTGTTATTGATATAAAGATAAAATATAAGTAAGAGGTGGTGTGACTTAGGGATGTGGTTGGCTTGGTTCATCTCTACCTGGACTGTACGTTTATTTGTATCCGTGATTTTCCATGTGATCTGTACAGGCTGATGCCTGGGGATGGGCTGGGCTCTCCCACATTCTGTCTTCATGTTCTTTTTCTTTTTGTATGAATTGTTATGCCATTGCTTCAAAATAAAGAATTAAAAAAAAAAAAGAACATAATTTCACCATAAACCGGTGTAATGCTTACAAAATGTTTTGGCCTTGGACCCTTTATTTCTTGGGGAATTTTTACAATAAAGCATGATTGCCCATATGCCAGAAGCACGAGCAATGACATTGATCTAATTTCTCTAGGCTAAAGGAACAGAGTCACAAGACATTAGACTGCTTAAAGCAGATAAGAAGTGTTTGTGAGATTGAACTTGTTTGTGACATTTAGAAATGTTACATTAGAATGCTTAAATTAGATAAGAACTTGTTTGTGCATTTAAAATGTTTACTTGTTTGAGAAGTTAGAAATCTTTAAGTTGAGAGTAGATAAGTACTTGTTTGTGTAGAAAGAGATGTTTCATTATGATTGGGGCTATCAGATAAGAAGTTGTTTGTCCAGTAAAGTGACTGGGTGTGACTCTTACCTCGGGGGACCTTTCTGCTAACTCCTCGTGAGGTGGGCGTGGCGCCCGCCCATTTCAAGAAAGGTTATATTGACAAGGGAAAGGCTTGGACACGGTGAGACTAGAAGCCCTCCCATGCGAAAGGGGATGCTCTGACCCTGGGACTCCTGCCAAAGCTACATGGGCTCATCAGTCAATCGTGCTTTAAGGCTTCTGCTGATTTCCTGTGCATTATGGTTCCGATGGGGTCTCTTCCTTCCCATCTTCCCGTAGCTTCGGTGAAGTATTAATTCTATGCTGTGACGCTGTCAAAAGATGTGCTTATTTCATGCTGTAATGCTCACATTACTGTTGGTGTGTGTTGTTATGCAGATTGTGATGACTATATAAGATATCCTCCTGTGTGTTGTGTGATAATAAAAGTGGAGGTTTTGACAGTGCAAGAATACTGCAGTTGGATTCTGTTATTTCTTGGGGTGCTGAGTGGCTTCTGTATGATGTGCCAGGGCAGCTGTACACTTGGTAGCGGGTTTCGCAGACGCTTAGAATAATGGTGTAAGTGCTGGTTAATTGTACCTGTGCGGTGTTGTGACTTGCTCTTGGTGTTTGTATCCAGCCTTGCATTACAACCGGACATGACCAGGTGCTCCTTCCAAGATTTCTGATGGAGGAGTGAAAAGAATTATCAGAAGAGTTGTCCAAGAGTGAACCACCACTTGTGGAGAGCGTCAGAAAGACCTGGAATTAGCAACCCCTGTACAATTGTTTCAAAGAAAACAATAAGTAATGCACTCAACCACCATGGCCTGCATGCACGTTCACCATGCAAGACTCCATTGCTGAAGACAAAGTATGTTGAAGCTCGTTTAAAGTTTGCTTTATATATAAGACCACGCCCAGATAGCTTGGGAACTTGATCCCCACTTTAAAGCCAATCACATTTGGTCATCAGTGTAGATGGTCATAACTATTGCAGCCCACCACAGGCCACCAGCAGATATAAAAAAGAAGTACCTCAGCTTGATCTAACCATGCTTGGACAGCTTAAGTTTGGTTGAACTGGTAGCTTGGAAAATCAGATTACATACAAAGCGTATTACTGCCGCTAGAACCCCTGATTACACAGAGAGACCGTGGGAAGCTTCAGCAGCCAAGAACTTGCTTACATAACTCACTTGACGATCACAGTAATTAGTCTGCAACTTGGATACTTTCCTCTCCGACACGTAACCTTGTGTGAAGTATCTGTACTCTAATGAAGGTCCAGGGCTGGACGGGAGCAGAATTTATGATTACACATCCCTGTGAATATTCATGCTGCGTCCTCTTCATGAATATTAAAGTGGCATTTTCTTGATCAAATAAACTGTCTTTTGTAACGAGGGTTTTAAAACTCAGGACTGGCAAAATAATTATTAATGGGCCTCACGGAGCTGGCGATATGCATCAGGGTCTTGTGACGATCCATCATGTTGTCGTATCAGATGTTGGGCTTTAACGAGTCGCTCTGGGATTACATGGAGGGTCTGATTATGTTCAACGTTGGCTGCAACGCTTCCTGTTTTTCTTTGAACCTTAGATGTTAAATTTGCTATTTTTTTTTTAGCAAAATATGAATACATAGTAGCTGTAAACCTAATAAAAAAAATTGTTCTTAATGGACTAACTAAGCATAAAAATAAAAAGAGTTAGACTTCAATTTAGCCAAACCAAAGATGTGTACTAGAAGCCTATCGTACCTGTTACTGCCTAACAATGCTGGTTTGTGTCAAATGAAGGTTTCGTTTAAAGTGAATCTTCACCTTCAATTGGGTGCAGCTTCCCTTCTGCTGTGTAAATTAGGCTTTTTTTAACCTTTGGACTGCCCAACTGCCCGTGATCATCATTTGCCCTGACAAATGATGTGCACCTTGCCAGCTGTGTCTCCATTGAGAAAAAAGGAGGGCATCAGGGCCAGACAGCATGTCATCAGGAAGCCACCGAGGGCAGAAAAGAAGAGGATCTCAGCAGGACAATGCTGGATACGCTGGGAGGGCGAGTACCTTAAATGTGCAGGACCTGCAACCAGGTAAGCAGAGCTTAAAATAATAAATAAATAATAAAATAATTTTGCCAAGGTGTCAAAATGTTTAAAGGAATATAGCGCTTTCAGTTATATATGTGGAAGGGACATTGTATTTTCCCATTACATATACTCGTTTCCAAAATTAACTGCTCAGTAAGTAGCAGAGCTGGTTATTCAGGGTGCAATTTAGGGACAATCATCCTTTGGGCTTGTGTATAGAGACTTAAGTCTTTTACGCTCAACTTACACAGCCATTGAGGCCTTGACTTCAAAACTGCAAACACCATTTTATTAAAATGGACCTTTACAATTTCTGATGAAAAAAATCCTGACATGTCACAATATATAGCAACAGTATAATTTTTTTAAAAGCTCCTTCACAAGTTGAGAGGCTGCTGCAGGACCTGATCTGTGACAGATATTTGTGAGCACAGCCAAGACCTGCAAAGGCAGCAGGATTTACATTCTTGTGTCATCCATGAGCTGACATCGCGGTCCAGGAAGTAGATGGTATCCCTAGATCATGGCTGAAAAAAAAGATAGTTCTGACCTTCTAAAAAAAAAAAATCAAATAAACAGCTGAGGACATTGTAGGGGGGAGTACTGTGATCATTATAAGAGGTAATAAAAACCTGGAAATGTTACACCAATTCATTACTGAGCATGCATGTACTTAACATTAAAAAATATTTCCAGGATACAGGAAGTAAAAATACTGAGTTTTACTAAAGCCTATACTGGAAGATTGAACATTGTCACAGTGACACAGGCCCCTGGGGGAAGGGACCACTCCTTTGGATCTAGGTGCTGCAGGCTGTTTACATCTAGCATGCACATAGCTATCAAGGCTATAACACAAAGTTCTGCTCAGGACAGGATCTGACTTTTTTTTCTCTTGCCATGGCAAGATTTCTGGTACCTACCTGATAATTGTTGTATGCCATCACTGACTCCCGTCTGGATAGGATGATACCTTAGTAGGATGGTCCAACACTGCAGAGACAGGCAAGTCACCTGAAGTTGGTAGTTGATGAAAAGACTCCTTTGATGACCAATTCACTGCCAGAATACCCAGAACTTCTTCCCAGTCTGACAGGCTGGAATATGTTGTGAAGATTCTCCAAAAGACAAAAAGGGACTTCCCCAATAAAAGCTCTGATTGCTGAGCCACCAAGCCAAAGGAAACCTGGTCCTTGGTGGCAAATGAATCAATCTGCCCAGAGATCAGATTGAATTTTGGTAAATGAAGGCGATGACAGAATTGGTAGTTCCAATAAGTTATTTCTGGACCCCTTTGGGAACAATAAACAAGTTGCAGTAAAGCCCCTGAAACAGTAAGCAAAGACATTTTAGTCCAGAAGGCCCATGAGGGTTTGACAAAAAATCTGGTAATCTGTATGGTCACACAGGAAGGTTGGAAGTGAGAAATTGATGGAAACTACAGGGAGCTAAAGCAGACGGGATGCAAGCTGGTCCAAGCCTTCGCAAGAGTTAACAAAAGTCCAATAACTCTGAAAGGTGGAGGGTATCTTCATGCCGAGGAAAGCTTGTCTGAAAATTTGGCAGACGTAGACTGAAGCTCTCAGTGAGGAGATCAAGGGAGGGGAGAAAGGGAAGTTTCTTAACAGAAAAGAAGACACTTTGCAGCCTTTTCCTAAGGCTTCTTCCACTGTGGAGCACCAGTACTACCCTTAATAATACTAGCAAGAGTCAATCTGAAGAGATGTTGCTCCTCAAAGGCCATCCAAGTCAGACATTTTTTCACACAAGGATTCCACGGTCCAAAACCTAAGCTAAAGTGCCCTACCCATATATAAAGATATTTTACACTTGCATGAGATGAGACAAGGGGCTTCCAGCAAGCCATCACAACTAATAGGTCATGCTACAGCCATCTGCTCCACAGCAAGGGATCAATTAAGGCAGTGGTTAGATCTTTAAGGAATTTAATCAAAGGGGCAAGGTTGGACAATAGTAACGTAAAGTAAAGCTAGGATCAGGTGAAGGACAGGGCCTGCCAATTAGTACAGAGCTCTAGAAAAGGCTTCCAATCACATCTGCACAAAATCCTCATAAAATTGATACAATGCTAATAAGCACTAGGGGGGGAGCAAATAACTTATCAGGATGCTTTCACTCTCCGTAAGGAAATGGTTACAAAAGGCAGGTGGAAAAGGAAAGCCTTTGAGGCCTTAGGAGTTTTAAATGACCCAAGCCTGAAAAGATCACTGGTAGAAGCAAGAGGCTGATCCTCTAGGTTCAGTGTGGTGGGCACTGTATCAATATAAACTGAAACAGTCTCTTTCAATTTGGGATTGATAGTTTACCCTCAGGGGTAAGCTCAGTAGTCAAGGACTAAGAATCAGAGCAACTAAGAATCATACAGAGTCTCTGAAGTCAATGGCTTATATGCTGCTACTCTTGGGGGCAACTCAGAATCTGCAGATGAGTGTGCTTGCGGCCTCTGCAATTAGTGTCAGCAAATAAGTGGGTGATTTGGGTCATCAAGTCTTGCATGCCCGTGGAAAAGACCTCATCAAAAGGGCAAAGGATGCATCTACAACTGACAAGACTAAAGAGGACTCTAATAAAAGAAGAGACTCCAAGTACTGGTAGTAGGCCTGCTGCAACCAGAACTATTAGTAGAAAGTCAGCTGGGGGCATCCCAGGACTGTCCCCTCTGTGTCTAAAATCAGAGAAGTTTCTACCACATGGTGGTAAGGCAACATATAGGCTTAAGGCAAGGCATCAGGTATTCAAAAACCTGGAAAGCTAGTGGCAAGGGAGGGTCTGATGGCCTGCGGTGACTAAACTCACTGTAGATGGGCAGTAGGAATGGATCGAAGTTCCATGTGGTTGTTACAAGCAGGAGCAGCATCGAATAGATTCTTCCTTGAAGCTGTAGGGTGGGAAAGAGAGAGGGTAGCATGCATACGCAACACTGCACCCAGCGGATGACATCAGAGCTCACTCCCACCACATTAACCCCTTATTTGGCAACAAATGGGGGAAACAGGGAATTAAGGCACCAGAAATCTATGCAAATGAGGTAGCTTCAGATGTTTGGCTCAACTGGCCCACTCACTAAATAAGTCTTCATAGACAAGGCAAATGCTGAGGTAAGGCCAGTGGCTCTGGGACTAGAAAGTGCTCTGCAGCTAACATTTCCAGAGTGGAATTCAGTGCACAAAGGTTACTTCCAGTGTAAACCCTGATTGTCCAGTCCAGCAGGGTCCAGACATGGACTCCAAAATGCAGTCTGAGGGTCACTGTACCATATACAGTTGCAAGAAAAAGTATGTGAACCCCTTGGGATTACGTGGAGTTTTGCATGAATTGGGTATAAAATGTGCTCTGAACGTCATCTAAGTCACAACAATAGAAGAACACAGTCTGCTGAACATAATACTACACAAACATTAGATGTTGCCATGGTTTAATTGCACATAACATGTAAACATTCACAGTGCAGGGAGGAAAAAGTATGTGAGGCCCTAGCTTAATGACGTCTCCCAGAGCTAATTGGAGCCAGGAGTGAGCCAACCTTGACTCCAATCAGTCTGATGATATTGGATGTGTTGCTGACAGCTGTCCTGCCCTTAAAAAACACACACCTGTTTTTGGGTTTACTGGTTTCAAGAAGCACTGTCTAATGTGAACCATGCCTCGCAGAAAAGAGCTCTCAGAAGACCTACGATCAAGAATTGTTGACTTGCATGAAGCTGGAAAGGGTTACAAAAGTATCTCCAAAAGCCTTGATGTTCATGTGTTCACGGTAAGACAGACTGTCTACAAATGGAGAAAGTTTAGCACTGTTGCTACTCTCCCTAGGCGTGGTCGTCCTGTAAAAATGACTGCAAGAGCACAGCGCAGAATGCTGCATGAGGTAAAGAAGAATCCCAGAGTGTCAGCTAAAGACCTACAGACATCTCTGGCACATGCTAACATTTTTGTTGACACATCTACAATAAGGAAAACATTAAACAAGAATGGAGTACACGGGAGGACACCACGGAGGAAGCCATTGCTGTCCAAAAAGAATATTGCAGCACGTTTGAAGTTTGCAAAAGAGCACCTGGATGTTCCACAACACTACTGGCAAAATATACTGTGGACAGATGAAACCAAGATTGAGTTGTTTGGGAAGAACACACAACACTATGTGTGGAGAAAAAAAGGCACAGCACACCAACATCAAAACCTCATCCCCACTGTAAAACATGGCGGAGGAAGCATCATGGTTTGGGGCTGCTTTGCTGCCTCAGGGCCTGGACGGATTCTTGTCATTGATGGGAAAATGAATTCCAGAGTTTATCAAGACATTTTGCAGGAAAACGTACGACCATCTGTCCGCCAACTGAAGCTCCGCAGAGGATGGGTGATGGAACAGGACAATGACCCAAAGCATACAAGTAATTCAACATAACAATGGCTGCAACAGCACAGAATACGCCTTCTGGAGTGGCCCAGTCAGAGTCCTGACCTCAACCCGATTGAAATGCTGTGGCATGACCTTAAGAGAGCGATTCACACCAGACATCCCAAGAATATTGCTACACTGAAACAGTTTTGTGAAGAGGAGTGGTCCAAAATGACTCCAGATCATTGTGCAGGTCTGATCTGCAACTACAGGAAACGTTTGGTTGAGGTTATTGCTGCCAAAGGAGGGTCAACCAGTTATTAAGTCCAAAGGTTCACATACTTTTTCCTCCCTGCACTGTGAATGTTTACATGTTATGTGCAATAAAACCATGGCAACATCTAATGTTTGTGTAGTATTATGTTCAGCAGACTGTGTTCTTCTATTGTTGTGACTTAGATGACGTTCAGAGCACATTTTATGCCCAATTCATGCCAAACTCCACGTAATCCCAAGGGGTTCACATACTTTTTCTTGCAACTGTAGCTGCAATTAAAATAAGAAACATTTCCAGCAATGTCGATAAGAGTCTTGTTTGAAGAAAAAAAAGTGCTACCCAAAAAAAAACAGATTAGTCCTTAAGACAACAGAGACAAAGAAAATATGTCCATCACCGTAGGATACTAGCAAAAAACAAAAGCATGCTGGTGCCCTAGGCTGTCCTACAGGTTTTTTTGTTTTCTGTATGCCAGTGTCCAATCCCCCTGTAAGCGGCAGTATAACCTGAAGGTGTACGACTTCCTGTGTCCCCCAATGGACAAGAAATAAGTATGTAAGCTTCCATTGCTAAACTCTTCATGAAAATGCTGCCTGCCTAACTGTCTCTGGCTTCAGTCAATAATTAAAAACAAGCACACATACTCAATTTAGGATAGTGAATCAGAAAATACTGACTCAGCTTGACAGTATTTCAGAATGAGGGCTCTGCCTATGTATTTCACTTGTGACAGGTTCCTGTAAAACCCAACCAATGGCAAAAAAAAAAAAGAAAAAAAAGACCACCCCCACCTCTAGCTAATCTGGATTTTAGACAAAAAAAAAAGTTTCCAAAATCCAGAATCACCTAAACGAATCCAGTGTCATGGGGGCAGCACAGTGACTAAGTGGTTAACACTTCTGCCTGGCAGCACTAGGATCATTGGTTTGAATGCCAACCATGGAACTACCTGCCTGGAGTTTGCATGTTCTCCCTGAGCCTGCATGGGATTCCTCCCACACCCAAAAGACATTCTGGTAGATTAACTGGCCCCTGTCTAAACCCCGGTTCACATCTAGGCGGGTGGTGCCACTGCGGATCTGCACACAAATCCATGCATCCGCAAAACCCTCACAGAGAATTGCGGACCCGCGGGCGGTTGCCATTAGTTCTAATGGCATGCCACCCGCACTGGGAAACGCAACCGTACTGCGAACCAAGGTTCCTGTGTGGGCTACGTTTTTCAAAGTAGTGCAGGGACTTCTTTCCCTGCGTGTCACAGGCACGGGAGTCCATTCAAATGAATGAACTCTTGTGCCCGAGCAAAATGCGGCCCGCACGGCCGCATAGGTGTGAACCTAGGGTAAGTTGCCCCTAGTATGTGTATGTATGAATGTGAGTTGGGGACCTTAGATTGTACACCCCTTGAGGGTTAGGGACTGATGTAAATGTATAATATATGTGTAAAGCGCTGCATGAATTGGCATTATATAGGAATCTGAAATAAGTAAATAAATGTCACATGGAAAGGCAGGAAAAAAAGGCAAAGAGTTGCAGCACCTTCATATCTGTACGAGAAACACAAATATGAAATTCACATTAAAAAAAAATCAACTTTCCAGTAAATGTTACAATAATCGCTCTCAGAAAAATAAACTATAGAAATAGATCTGCTGGAAATTTGTCCTTATTTTCATGTTGTATTAAAAGCTGAAATGTACTAACCTTGATCATTTCACATAAAAATATTTCTACAAATCTTACCAGCAAAAAAAAATCTCATCTACAGACACACAAGGGACACAAGAAAAGGCCCAGGAAATCTATTGATAAAACATTCCCGGGCGATGTCAGTTTTCACAATGAATGTAGACGGCGGTGAAATGTTGAATAATCGGCTATGCTGCTTTGACTGCTGCAGTGATAGGAGCTTCGTCATCTGTGCAGACAGGATGGAGGTCGCCTTTTATCGCTCTGTCATCCCGTTCTCTTGAGGACTGTAGAAGAAGCTTCATGCTCTGCTCGAAAATTAATCTGGGGTCAACAGAGTTGAGGGGAGGGCAGTCACAAGACTCTCTCAATTTAAGGGCCTGAGGGAAGACAGAAAAGGACAAGGTCAGCGTTTTGGAAAGCAAACATAATGTGCTGCTGGACTGATGAAGCAAAGCTCTGCAATACAGTACCGTCAAATGGAATATATGTTCTTGGAGTTATACCTGATAAAACAAATGGGATTTACAGGCATATATTGCAATTCTATAGGGAACATTTAGAGTTCTGAATTGAGCCTAAGCACCAGTATCTAAACTTTTGCTCTGAATTTCTGAAGAAAAATAGCAGTGTACTACTTGTGCCTAGACACTCCTATTCTGTAGCCTTATAGCTGTATATCTGCAGTGTGAGATCATCTAAGGCCATGCTGCCTCTGACTGTTAGTCCCACCAGATTTGGAGTGAAAATTGGTGAGATGTCTGTATTGCTGGTCGATGTTCTCATTGCTGGAGAGAAAACTGTACCTGAAGACCTGCAGTGGTACACGGAACCCCATTTCTGCTTCATTTATTTTAAGGATTTGTGCTTCCTGCCCATCTTTTGCTGCTTCATCACTACCCCACCAGTCACTAGGGCAGCATCTTTGACATGAGGCAAAGCACTGCCTTTACTTCTGCTTCTTTCATCCTGCAGGATGATGAGGTTATGTTTAATCTTTTTTTATTATAATTTTCTTTAATCTTCATTTAGACCAAGCATTTTCCGTTTAAATCAGTACTTTTTGCTAGATAATTATTTAAAACCCACAAACATGACACACACACACAATCTCACAGAAGTGAGTACACCTCTCACATTTTTGTAAATATTTGATTCTCTCTTTTCATGTGACAACACTTTTCATGTAACACTTTGCTACAATGTGACGTAGTCAGTGTACAGATTGTATAACGTAAATTTGCTGTCCCTTCAAAATAACTCAACACACCGCCATTAATGTCTAAGACGCTGGCAACAAAAGTGAGTCCACCCCTAAGTGAAAATGTTCAAATTGGACCCAAAGTGTCAATATTTTGTGTGGCCACCATTATTTTCCAGCACTGCCATAACCCTCTTCTACATGGAGTTCACAAGAGCTTCACAGGTTGCCAATGGAGTCCTCTTCCACTCCTCCATGACGACATCACGGAGCTGGTGGATGTTAGAGACCTTGCGCTCCTCCACCTTCCGTTTGAGGATGCCTCACAGATGCTCAATAGGGTTTAGGTCTGGAGACATGCTTGGCCAGTCCATAACCTTCACCTCAGCTTCTTTAGCAAGGCAGAGGTGGTCTTGGAGGTATGTTTGGGGTTATGTTGGAATACAGCCCTGCGGTCCAGTCGCCGAAGGGAGGGGATCACGCTCTGCTTCAGTATGTCACAGTACATGTTGGCATTCATGGTTCCCTCAATGAACTATAGCTTCCCAGTGCCGACAGCACTCATGCAGCCCCAGACCATGACACTCTCACCACCATGGGGACCCAGACCATGACACTCCCACCACCATGGGGACCCAGACCATGACACTCCCACCACCATGCTTGACTGTAGGCAAGACACACTTGTCTTTGTACTCCTCACCTGGTTGCCGCCACACATGCTTGACACCATCTGAACCAAATACGTTTATCTTGGTCTCATCAGACCACAGGACATGGTTCCAGTAATTCAAGTCCTTAGTCTGCTTGTCTTCAGCAAACGGTGTGCGGGCTTTCTTGTGCATCATCTTTGGAAGAGGCTTCCTTCTGTGACAACAGCCATGCAGATCAATGGAGAGATGATCCACCTTCCCTCATCCGCTCCCTTACCCACATCTTCAATCTCTCCCTCTCTACTGGCGTCTTCCCCTCCCCCCTAAAACATGCGCACATCACCCCTATACTCAAAAAGCCCTCCCTTGACCCCACCGACCTCAACAACCTCAGACCAATTTCCCTGCTGCCACTCACTTCCAAGCTCCTTGAGCGCTTGATCTACGATCGCTTAAGCACCCACCTAACTGACAGCAACCTCCTTGACCCACTTCAGTCCGGCTTCCGTCCCCTACACTCCACCGAAACTGCCCTCCTCAAAATCACCAACGATCTATTAACCGCCAAAGCCAAAGGCGACTACTCTGTCCTCCTTCTCCTAGACCTCTCCGCAGCCTTTGACACAGTTGACCACCCCCTCCTCCTTAACAAACTACTCTCCCTTGGCATCAAAGACACCGCTCTCTCCTGGTTCTCATCCTATCTATCCCAACGCTCCTTCAGCGTTTCCTACAACGGTGCCACCTCCTCTTCCCTCCCCCTCTCTGTTGGGGTCCCCCAGGGCTCTGTCCTTGGACCCCTTCTCTTCTCCATCTACACCTCCTCCCTTGGCAAACTCATACACTCCCACGGCTTCAATTACCACCTGTACGCTGATGATACTCAAATCTACCTATCCACCCCTCACCTCACCCCCACATTCTCCGCCCGCATCACTCACCTCCTAAACGACATCTCTGACTGGATGTCGCTCCATTTCCTCAAACTCAACCTCTCAAAAACCGAGCTTCTCGTCTTTCCCCCTTTCCGCGCCCCCCCCCCCATCCTCTCCATCACTACCAACAACACCACCATCAATCCCGCCCAGCAAGCCAAGGTCCTTGGCGTCATTCTGGACTCAAACCTTTCCTTTCAACCTCATATCAAATCACTCACAAACACATGCAGGCTCCACCTCCGGAACATCTCCAAGATACGCTCCTTCCTTACCCCAGACACCACTAAACTACTCATACACTCCCTGATTATCTCACGCCTTGACTACTGTAACTCCCTCCTCACCGGCCTACCCCAGTGCAAACTCTCCCCGCTTCAGACCATCCTGAACTCAGCTGCCAGACTCATCCATCTCACCAGCCGCTCCACCTCTGCCACCCCCCTCTGCCTCTCCCTCCACTGGCTCCCCATTGCCCAACGCATTAAATTCAAACTACTCACTCTGACCTATAAGGCCATTCACAACACTGCCCCTAACTACCTCACCGACCTGACTCCCAGGTACCACCCTACCCGTACCCTTCGCTCTTCACAGGACCTCCTTCTATCTTGCTCCCTGGTCTCCTCCTCCCACGCACGACTGCAAGACTTCTCCAGGTCCTCCCCCATCCTCTGGAACTCACTACCCCAATCTATCAGACTGTCACCTTCCCTCCTCACCTTCAGGCGCTCCCTGAAAACCCACCTCTTCAGGGAAGCCTTCCCCACCCTCACCTAACAGCCGCTGCCCTTCCCTCCTCCTACCACTCCATCCCCCACAGCCATTTCCTCCTGTACCTCTACCCCCTCCCTCCTAGATTGTAAGCTCGAAAGAGTAGGGCCCTCTTACCTCTTGTGTGCTGTTTGATGTTACTGTACTGTTTCATGTATTGTCCCCCCCCCCTCTATTGTACAGCGCTGAGCAAACCCTTTGGCGCTATATAAACTCGATAAATAAATAAATAAATAAATAATGAGGGGGTGCTTTAATTTTTTTTTAATTATTTATTTTTAAACTGTCCCTTTATTTTTTTTGTTGATCACTTTTATTCCTATCCTAAATGTAATCATCCCTTGTAATACAAATAAGGATGATAGGTCCTGTTTAAGGAGAGATCTGTGGTCAAAAAGACCCAAAATCTCTCCTTTATCTTTAAAAGCAAAAGATCCCCAAAAAATCTGATCTTTTGCTTTAAAAAAAAAAAAAAAAAAAATTTGTTTACATCCCCCCGGACCAAAAGTGACGTTTATGATGATGCTCCAGTCCTCCAAGGCCATAGAGGCGATCAGAGATGACCGAGTCTCATTGCCTCTGTGACCAGCTAGCTGCCGGCCGCTGGTTTTCTAGCAGTACGCCTGAAAAACAATGTCAGGAAGGGACGCTACTGAAATGTATCCAGTGGCTAATGAGCTGCTCGGACCGCTTTCAAGCCCTTTATGTGATAGCATTGAACAGGTGACTGTCCTCTTTATGGAGGCATCAAGGGTCTATTAGAACCCCAATGTTATCCCCGCCCTCTACTGCAGCAAATAATGCAAAGATCATGCACAGCTGCACCATATTTTGCACTCTCCAGTTTTAGTAAGCCCTGGTTCACATACATGTCAAACTTGTCTCCAGGAGTCCCACGTTAAAGGAGAAGTATGGACAAAGCTTGTTTGGCCCTTCTCCTGTGGGTCACAGGAGTACACTTAGTTCTGCACTATGTGGCTTAGATTCAGTTGACGGCGGGCTAAAGTCTTCTGTCGTATAATGTTGCAGAGGCGGTCTAGGATGTCAGGATCAGCCCAGATGTCTGACTGGCAGCTAGCGCAGCCTTTCAGCATACAGCTAGGAGCCTGAGCAGAGAGCCTGTGACTGACAGTCACCGCTCTTTGCTCAGAGCAGACCCTGAGCAATCAGCTGTCTTTGATCCCTCTGTGTACACCGTGTTCCAAATTATTATGCAAATTATATTTTTCTCATTTACCTAAATAATTGATGTAAATAACAGTCAGCATAATTCTCATGTTATCAACTATTAAGAGTACAATTCACATTTTATTGAACAAACCTCCTAATGATAGCAGGATTTTTGTTCCAAATTATTCCGCACAGGAAGTTTCAAAACACTTTATAGGTTGTAAAGAACTGAAAATTGTCATTTGTTGTGTTTGCAGCATATTTACTGAAATCAAAAGCTATTTCAATCAAACTTTTAACAACATTTTAACTTTTTAAACATTTTAACAGGTCACGTTACATTGTAACATAGGACCCCTTATCTGATAGCAGATCACAAGTCTTGCAGCCATTGAACTTGTGAGTTTTTGAACAGTTTCTGCTTGAATTTGTTTGCAAGATGTCAGAATAGCCTCCCGGAGCTGCTGTTTGGATGTAAACGGCTTCCCACCCTCATAGATCTTTTGCTTGAGGATGCTCCAAAGGTTCTCAATAGGATTGAGGTCAGGGGAGGATGGAGGCCACCATGACTTTCTCTCCTTTTATCCCCATAGCAGCCATTGATGCAGAGGTATTCTTTGCAGCATGAGATGGTGCGTTGTCATGCATGAAGATGATTTTATTACGGAAAGCATAGTTCTTCCTTCTGTACCAGGGAAGAAAGTGGTCAGTCATAAACTCCACATACTTTGCAGAGGTCATCTTTACACCTTCGGGGCCCCTAAAGGGGCTGACCAGCTCAGTTCCCATGATTCCGGCCCAAAACATGACTCCACCACTGCCTTGCTGACGTCGCAGCCTTGTTGGAACAGGGTGGCCGTCCACCAACCATCCACTACTCTATCCATCTGGACCATCTAGGGTTGCACGGCACTCATCAGTGAACAGGACAGTTTGAAAATTAGTCTTCATGTATTTTTCTGCCCAATGCAGCCGTTTCTGCTTGTGAGCATTGGTTAGTGGTGGCCGAATAGAAGATTTATGCACAGTTGCAAGACTCTGGAGGACTCTACACCTTGATGTCCGTGGGACTCCAGAGGCACCAGCAGCTTCAAATATCTGTTTGCTGCTATGTAATGGTATTTTAGCAGCTGCTCTCTTGATCCGATGCATGGATCTGGCAGAAATCTTCCTCAATGTGCCTTTATCTGCACAAACCCATCTGTGCTCTGAATCAGCCACAAATCTCTTCATAGTGCAATGATCACGCTTACGTTTTCCTGAAATATCGAATCTTTTCATACCTCGTCCAAGGCATTGAACTATTTCACTCTTTTCGGCAGCAGAGAGATCCTTTTTCTTCCCCATATTGCTTGAAAATGGTGCTCTGCTTAATAATGTGGAACGCCCTCCTTTAGTAGTTTTTCCTTAAATTGGGCTCACCGGCCAATCTAATTATCACAGGTGTCCCAGATTGTTTTCAGTAATCAAAAGAGCCCTGAGGCACAATGCCATCCATGAGTTAAACTGAAAAACAAAATATTTAATCTTTGTGACACTTAAATAGAATTTGCATAATAATTTGGAACACTGTGTAGAGCCCGCAGAGAACAGACACACCATCAGATCCATGCTGCAGCCACCTAGGTGAGTATGTAAGTTTGTTTTGTTTGATTCCTGCACTTCTCTTTTAAATAAAAAGAAACCCTGTGGTTCTAATAGGTGGGGAATGAGCTGCTGTGCCCTTCCAGGTCTGTGCAGTCCAATATTGTCCTTGACTTATCAAGTTTGACTGGGGTTTTTTTTTTTTTTTTAACTGGTCAATGGTTCATGAAAATGGAATGCTGTTTCTTAATAGACAATAGAAAAAAATTGATTTTTGTACTCACCATAAATTCCCTTATTCAGCCTCTATTGAGGGGCATACCACCATCCCCTTTTGTGAAAGATATTGCCATTGCTGCCTTTTTTACAACTTGCTACGGTTGAGCTGAATAGTTATGGAAGGGGTTTATGCTGCCACTGCTTGTCGTTTTGGAATAAAACTTCATTTTGGACTACAAATCTTGGTGTGGGGCTCTAATGTTTACACTCAAACGCCATTTCTTCAAACTGAGGCCATTGCTCTGGTTCCTTGTTTCACAAGATCAGCCCACCCATTGCCTAAATACCCTATTGGAAAATTATCAGTACATTTTTTTAAATCTATCAAGCACCTCTTGTAGACGGAGAAAGAGGGAGATCACAATCTTTTAAAAGGGCCAGACCACAACATACGGAAATACTTCATCTTACACAAGAGAGGCCTAGAAACACCAGTACACACTGGGAACGGGAGGTGAAAATAGCCCCATTAGGGGGGGGAGCATACCTAGACCTGAAAGCTACAGATCTAATTTGGAGGTGAGCAAAGTGGTGAACAGGTTGTGGGCATCACAATGCACAAAATATGATCATCACCATAAGCGTTGCAAAAGGACGGCATAGTCACATCTCAAGAAGTTATTTTATGTTGTTGATCACATGGACTAATATATATGTTTTTATGTTTAATGTCTGCATCAGTGGATATTGCATTGTGTTTATGATATAAGGCAGTGGTCTCCAAGCCAAATGTGGCTGTCACGACAACCGAGAGCACACAGAGACAGATTGCACAGAACCGGACATGCGGGCGTTTATTGGGGTACAGACAATAGATCCATTAGTCTACAGATCCACACCAGACACAGCAACACAGTAAAGTTCTTTGGAAGGCAATATGGAACAACAGGGGGCTGGTAGTCCACAGGGTTCAGTAAAACAGGGGTGTGGCGGTTTTGTGGGACTTCAGGTTCCTGGGGAGAATTGGGCTCAGACTTTTGGGCAGCACGGGGTTAGTCCACTTACTGGATGCGGGGAGCCGGACACGGAGGGTTGCAGTCCACACAGGCAACACAGCAGAGGGCAGTTCAGGCAGGCAATGGGTAAGTCCGGGCACACAGCAGAGGGCAGTTCAGGCAGGCAATGGGTAAGTCCGGGCACACAGCAGAGGGCAGTTCAGGCAGGCAATGGGTAAGTCCGGGCACACAGCAGAGGACAGGCTGGCAGGCAATGGGTAAGTCCGAGCACACAGCAGAGGGCAGTTCAGGCAGGCAATGGGTAAGTCTGGGCACACAGCAGAGGGCAGTTCAGGCAGGCAATGGGTAAGACCGGGCACACAGCAGAGGGCAGTTCAGGCAGGCAATGGGTAAGTGCGGGCACACAGCAGAGGACAGTCTGGCAGGCAATGGGTAACTCCAAGCACACAGCAGAGGGCAGGCTGGCAGGCAATGGGTAAGTCCGGGCACACAGCAGAGGGCAGTCCACAGGGTAGCAATCCAGGGGCTCACCAGCAGCTGAGAGTTAACCCCACACAGGGGAGAGATCCAGCAGCAGACTAGCAGTCAGGTCAGCCAGGGAGAGGAGAGGAGAGCCGGGGGATGGTAGTCCTGAGAAGCTGGCCACAGCCCAGTCCTCTCTCAGACACAGCACACAGGAGAACCACCAGCTGGTTGCCCTGCTCTGCCTTAAGTACAGAGAGGGGCGCGTTGCTGTTGCCGTGGTAACGGGCCCCGTCCCCCGAGTCTCCGGATCCAGCCAGGGAACACAGCCTTTGTCCCTGTCGGGCACGGAGCCCAGGAAGACGTGCAGGAGGGGGCAGGGAGGAGGGGTGACAGGAGGGGGCCTGTTTGTGGATTCCCACAGCAGGGGGGCGACTTTCTAGCATCCAGCCAGGGAAGCATGATGCTCCCTCAGCACGGGGCCAGACGGCCGGCGACGGGGTGAGGGGCTGCTGAGGGGTGGGGGGTGGCAGGCAGCAAGCCTGGAGGATGGAGGGGGGGGGGGAAGAACCAGCTCCATGACAGAGGCCCTTTACTTTCATCCAGCCTTTGGGGCACTATTTCATCTACTAACACCAACGATGAGATACAATTCCTACCAAAGACACCAATGATGGGGTACAGTTCATCCTAATGATACCAATAATGGGGCCCAATGACACCAATGTCGGGGCACAATTCCTCCCAATAACACCATCGTTGGGGCACAATTCCTTTCACTGACACCACCTGAACTCCATCACGATCCAGTGATGTGAATGACGGCCTCGGCTGTTCCAGGTCTCTGCCTCCTCATTGGCTAAGACAGTAATGGGGGATTGTTTACTCCCATTGATGCCAGGACATTTTCTACTCCCAATGGCCATGGTCCGGCCCCGCTAAAGACTGAAGGACAGTAAACTGGCCCTTTGTTTATAAAGTTCAGAGACCCCTGATATAAGGTATTGTTGATTTGGGAAGGTACAACAATCAATTATATTTATATAAACTGACACCATTGTTCTAGTTCCTTGTTTCACAAGAGCAACCAACCCATTGCCTAAACACCCTACTGGAAAATTACCATTTTTTTTTTTTAATACATCAAGCGCCTCTTGTAGACGGCAGTATAACCCATGGTTTACTCATATGAAACGTTGAGTCCTTCAACAGACAATAGGGAAAGAATGTTTTTTTCAGCACTCCATTAACATCTGAAACAGCAGATTTGGGTCTTTGTTTTAAGCAGTCAAATGTAACATTTCAGTTCCTCTGCCAGATTTTCAATACATAATGAACTGTAAACCACCGATTGCACAAACACAATTGTCCTTCAATGTTTCACTGCCTGTGTGCTGCTATGGACTGGGATAATTCATCCTCACTGCCATGGCGGTTAGAGGTGGCGATAAAGCACATTAATAGCGTTTAATAAACATTGAGCGCGTTAATCAGGAAAACATATATTGTGAGCAGTAAAATATGACCAGCATCCTTTGAATGAGCCACAAATGTAATATTCCCAATTCGCTAGTCCCCGGGGACCTCCATGTCATCCTAAACGTACAATTTACAGCAAGATGCCCTCCAGGCAGAGAAGGGGGGGGGGGTTGGTTTGTTCCTGTAATTTTGTTATCGAATAGGACATGCCACATTAAACTGTACAAACTAGCTCTATCGAGTGTGTTATCTTCTGCTCGATCGCTACAGTGAACAGATTGGGCCTGCGCGTCAAAGTGTCTGAGGGAAAAGTTCGCTACCAATCAGATCATCCATTTCATGTTTTCAGCGCAACAGGAAAGAATGAAACTGATAATCTGATTGCTTTCACTTTTTTCTGTCATATTTTACTGGTTTTATAATATTTTCTACAGACCTTTTATTTGAGGAAGGGACAAGCTGTCATGAAATGCTCCATTGGTGTTATCAATATATATTTGTTGATCACAACCACACTGGTTGGGATATTCCTTCCATTGCAGTCAGCAATATTGCAATACACATTTCCACGAGTGCCTCTGCAACACCAGCTACATTGAGGTCTATTGCACCTGCACCTCACTGTGCCACAACATCCTGACATCCCTCTGTCAGGCATCCTATCAGCTATAAGAGAGATTGAGCCAACAGTAAGGTTTGTGCTCATGCGCATAAGGCCCCTTCACATGGGTGATCTGATCGGGTCCGCCTGCCAGTTTTTCAAGTGGACATGAGCGGATGGTGCATTTATCCCTATGAACCAGCAGGTGTAAAATGGACTTTTGTCAGTTTACACCCGCCTACCTTCACTCCGAACCGATCTGCTAAAAATAAACAGAAGAGGATCTCCAAAACACGGAAAGGTTTCTTCACAGTGAGAGCTGTGAAAATGTGGAATAGACTCCCTCGAGAGTTGGTTCTGGCCAGCTCAGTGGATTGCTTCAAAAAAGGTCTGGATTCTTTCTTGGATACACAGAATATAACTGAATATAACATTTGTAGATAAAGTTGATCCAAGGAATATCCGCTTGCCTCTCGGGGGATCAGGGAGAAATTTTTTCCCCTGCAGGAGCAAATTGGATCATGCTTTGCTGTTTTTTTTTTTGCCTTCCTCTGCATCAACTGTGGGTGAAGGATTATAACTTTTTCTTTTTTTCTATGGTTGGCTGAAAAAAGACAAAAGTCCATCCAGTTCAGACTAACTATGTAACTATAGCCGACCTCAATGCACTGTTTAACAGTTTTAATTGGGATCTGTCCTACTCTGTCTAAGCAGATCAGATGGCAGTCAGGAGTAAATGGATAGTGGAGTCTGTTTACACCTGAGCACCCATAGAGCAGAGCGGACTGTGTCCATATTCGCTCAGTTTATGCAGGACCTGTCATCCACACACTTTAAGAGACGTTTGGCGAATAAAAGTGCGCATGCGGACAGAAATGCGCACAGGCACGGTGAAGATTGGCGCCAGACGGACTATTTAAAAGGTGCCTCTGCCTGTGCTGAGTGCTGACTGGTCTTCAGCTGTTCCCCGTTTCCTGCTCGTTCCTGTGTGATTTCCTTGTTGCTGACCCAGCTTGTTCCTGACCTGACTCTTGATTACTCTCCTGCTTGATAATTGTTCCTGACTTCGGCTCTGTTCCTGACTTTGGCTTGCTTATGATTTGGTACCTCGCTGTCCGCCCATTGATGTCCCCGGCTATTCCTATGACATTGCTCCTGTCTCCCATCCCAGCTTCCCGCCTTGCTCTGGTGCACACCTGGCGACCTACCATACCAGCTCTGCATATCACTACTGTTCCTGAATTGGAGGTTCATCAGTCTTCCAAGTCTCCAGCTGCAAGAGCTGCAAACAACATCTGCTGACGCTCTTGTCCCCCTGGTCCCTAGACACCCTCTGTTTCACTTCCAGTGGGGTCAGGGCTAGTGACACAAGTGAGGCCGACCTCGTCATTTCAGTCTCCAATCAGGTACGTGACACACACTCTGACCAGCAGAGGACCAGGGGACAGATCCCCTGCTTATCAATCAAGGTCTATGAGGTGGTATCAAAAAGTTTCAAGACTAGCTTTGTCACACGCCAACAGATATCAGCACAAGGCTGCCTGCACAGTCACAGTGAGCACTGACCTTCATAGGTCTTTTCTGTGTGAAATTGGGAAAAATCGACGAATCTCCGTAATGTAGCCAAAACGGTGACCTTTGAGCTGGATCTTCATCTTCGGGAGGAGGGCATTTTTGGGAGTTGAGCTTGTTGAAGGTCTACCTGATCTCTCATAATTTTCCAGTGATGTTCTTCCACTTTTGAAGCATGCGTGCCACTCAAAACACCTTGAAAGACTCATTGCAGCATCCCCGTAAACTTGTCAAATCATCTCAAACGTCTCTGTGTCAAATTTTCCTAGTTTCACACACAATTTCACGCTTGCTCTTTGATCTAACTTGCTGTCCATGATGAAATAGCAGACGTGGTAATGCACGTGGTCAGAATAGCACCAGTTGCACAGCTCCCGATGTATACAGGACAATGTCTTTTGGCACACTGACTTATGAAGGCTGGTGCTCCCTGTGACTGTGGGTGAAGCCTTGTGCTGCTATCTGTTGACGTGTTACAAAACTAGTCTCACAACGTTTTCCTTTTTTGTTTTTTTATACCACCTCGTACTTCATGTGAAAGGGGTCTAAACATGCACTTCATGGAAGACAGAAACAAGTGCACAATAGCATGGACACATGGGATCATTGCCTGACAGTATCTTTGTCATTCTTGATCCTGAGGCTTCACTCTGTTATTGACCCAGCTTTCGAATGACCTACCCCTGGATCACCCCTGCCTTTTTAAGTCTGCTGCCTACCTGTGTTACCGACCTCAACCTGGACTCTCGACCAAGATTTTACTTATTGATTCTGTACCACATTGCCCCCGCATTTCCAACCTCTGCTCATCTCTGATCATGATCTTGCTCGAGAAATGGTGCCTGCCTGCTCCACGGTTACCAAATTTGACTTGTGACCCGGCCCTGTTCTCTACTGGTCTGGATGAAGTTGGGGTGCCTCATTGCTGTGCTTCTGCTGAAGTCTGTGGTTCCAGCTTCCTGGCAGCTGTCCCTCTCCATTGCCCTAGCAGTCCCTGTCTCAGCTTTTAGGAATGCTCAGATGGGAATTGTGCAATAGCTTATGCTCATCATCTCGAGCTCCTCATATTGGACACCCTCAACTACACCTAGGACTGGGATCCCCCAGGCATTGAGAGCATCCCTCTCAAGTCTGTGTGGATACAGACCTATTTGCCACAAGAGCATATGTGTTGCTATGGCTATTTTTACAGCATAAATGTATGGAATGATGCATTATGGTTAAAGTGTTACTAAACCCAAAACAGTAAAATCAGTCTGTATATGCAGTAAAGCATGCTTGTTATACTCATTGTGGAGCTTAATGGGTTAATCCTCTGCATTGTGTCTCTGATCCTCCCCTTCTTCCAGTGTCCCCCTCTTATCTACGGAGTCACTCTGCACATGCTCAGTTTGGTGTGCATTGCTAGAGAATTTTTTTCTCTCTTGGGTGAGTGCATGTGATCAGCACAGGGCCAATCAGCACTGTGCAGATAGAGGTCACGGGCCCTGTATCCTCCTAGAGCAAAATGAAAATTCCTCCTATATCTTTAACCAGTGCTCGGCTGGACACTGATAGAAGTCATAAGACTGCTACGTACTGCTGATGAGAAAAAGGTATTTAGCAGTTTATATTTACTAGCATTATTGCATTTCCATGTTGTGTGTACTATGGGAGACCATATATAGTGAATGCAGGGTCCGGGGAGAGTGGATACACCGAATGCAGGGTCTGAGGAGACCACATATAGTGAATGCAGGGTCCTGGGTTTAGTAACATCTTCCAGTACTATTCCACATTTTCACAGCTCTCACTGTGAAGAAACCTTTACATGGAGATCATATCCCCCCCTTAAGTATTATACGTGGAGATCATATCCCCCCCTTATGTATTATACGTGGAGATCATATCCCCCCCCTTATGTATTATACGTGGAGATCATATCCCCCCCTTATGTATTATACATGGAGATCATACCCCCCCTTATGTATTATACATGGAGATCATATCCCCCCCTTATGTATTATACGTGGAGATCATATCCCCCCTTATGTATTATACATGAAGATCATATCCCCCCCCTTAGGTATTATACATGAAGATCATATCCCCCCCCTTAGGTATTATACATGGAGATCATATCCCCCTTATGTATTATACATGGAGATCATATCCTCCCTTATGTATTATACATGGAGATCATATCCCCCCTTATGTATTATACATGGAGATCATATCCCCCCCTTATGTATTATACATGGAGATCATATCCCCCCCTTATGTATTATACATGGAGATCATATCCCCCCTTATGTATTATACATGGAGATCATATCCCCTCTTATGTATTATACATGGAGATCATATCTCCCCTTATGTATTATATATGGTGATCATATCCCCCCTTATGTATTATACATGGAGATCATACCCCCCCCCTTATGTATTATACATGGAGATCATATCCCCCTTATGTATTATACATGGAGATCATATCCCCCCTTATGTATTATACATGGAGATCATATCCCCCCTTATGTATTATACATGGAGATCATACCCCCCCCTTATGTATTATACATGGAGAGCATATCCCCCCCTTATGTATAATACATGTTGATCACATCCCCCCTAATGTATTATACATGGTGATCGTCAGGGGCGGAGTGACAACTCATGGGCCCCCCCGCGCAATAGGGGATTATGGGGCCCCTGTGTCCTTGCCCAAACGCAAAAAAGCCTATGAAAAAGGTACCGGGGCATCTCATGGGGCCCCCTACTGACCACGGGCCCTCGGGCAGTGCCCGAGTTTCCAAATGGTCAGTCCGCCCCTGGTGATCATATCCCCCCTTAATCTCCTCTTCTCCAGAGAGAATAAATTCAGTTCCCCTAATCTTTCCTCATAGCTGAGCTCCTCCATGCCTCTTATGAGTTTAGTTGTCCTTCCCTGTACTTTCTCCAGTTCCCCAATGTTCTTTTTGTGAATTGGTGCCCTTTAACACTAACAATTATTGTTTTTGGAAGCTAGGCTTTCCCTATTCATATGCTAATAAACTTGTTTGACTGGTTCATGAAGCTCATGCAATAGGCAGTGATTATGGCAGTAAGGGAACAAAACCCTTGAACTCAGCCATGTGCTGAAGACAAAGAGAAGTAGTTTTGAAGAACTCAGAGAAGCAAGGAGTAGTCTAAAAGAGATCCTGGATAGAAGGAAGACAAATTCATAACAAAAGACTGAAAATAGGAACTTTAGCTGGGCATGAAACTAAAGTTACGAAACGCAAGAAAAGTAGCTGTTTATTGTATCTCTATTGCATACATTTCCCATGCCTATTTGCAAAGAAGGATAGATAGCTTGTGCATGTGTATATTTTAGGCATATTTTGGAATACTCTGTGTGTTATACAGTTGTGACCAAAATTATTCAACCCCCAATGCTGTAAAGGGGTTTAGGGACTATAGTGTACATTTGGAATTGTATTCAGAATCAAATCCTACAAGGACGTTGTAACTACCCAAATGCAACTAAAATGACATCAATTGTTTATGTAATACAGTAGTAAATGGTTCTTATGTGGTTTCTTCATTGCCACAATTATTCAACCCCTTAAAGACTACCACTCTGAAGAACAGAGGTTCATACAGGTGCTTTCCATCAGGTATTGAAAACACCTGTGGATGTCACCGAGCAGCAATCAAGCATAATAAGCACCAATTAGGCAGCTTTAAAATGACTGTGATACTCAGCTCCTTCTAGACATTTACTGGTGTGGTTACAAACATGGTGAAGGCAAGAGAATGGTCCAGGAAGACAAGAGAAGAGGTGATTTCTCTTCACAGGAAGGGCAATGGCTATAAGAAGATTGCAAAGATGTTAAACATACCAAGAGACACCTTAGGAAGCATCATTCGCAAATTCAAGGCAAAGGGCACTGTTGAAACGCTACCTGGTCGTGGCAGAAAGAAGATGCTGACTTCGACTGCTGTGCGCTACCTGAAGCGTAGAGTGGAGAGAAGTCCCCGTGTGACTGCTGAGGAACTGAGAAAAGATTTGTCAGATGTGGGTACAGAAGTTTCAGCCCAGACAATAAGACGCACACTGCGTAATGAAGGCCTCCGTGCCAGAACTCCCAGGCGTACCCCCTTGCTGTCTCCAAAGAATAAGAAGAGTCGACTGCAGTATGCCAAAAGCCATGTGGACAAACCACAAAAGTTGTGGGATAGTGTTCTGTGGACTGATGAAACAAAATTAGAACTGTTTGGGCCCATGGATCAACGCTATGTTTGGAGGAGGAAGAACAAGGCCTATGATGAAAAGAACACCTTGCCTACTGTGAAGCATGGTGGAGGGTCAATCATGCTTTGGGGCTGTTTTGCTTCTGCAGGTACAGGGAAGCTTCAGCGTGTGCAAGGTACCATGAATTCTCTTCAGTACCAGGAGATATTGGATGGAAACGTGATGCAGTCCGTCACACACCTGAGGCTTGGGAGACGTTGGACCTTTCAACAGGACAATGATCCCAAGCATACCTCCAAGTCCACTAGAGCATGGTTGCAGAGGAAAGGCTGGAACATTTTGGAGTGGCCATCGCAGTCACCAGACTTAAATCCGATTGAGAACCTCTGGTGGGACTTAAAGAAAGCAGTTGCAGTGCGCAAGCCTAAGAATGTGACTGAACTGGAGGCCTTTGCCCATGAAGAATGGGCGAAGATACCCGTAGATCGCTGCAAGACACTTGTGTCAAGCTATGCTTCACGTTTAAAAGCTGTTATAACTGTAAAAGGATGCTGTACTAAGTACTAAGATTGAATGTCACTTGGGGGTTGAATAAAACTGATAATGCTGTGAGCACAGAAAAGACATTTGTGGTTATTTCATTATAACTGTTATGTTATATTTGTCTGACCTACAAGTGCCTCTTTAATGTAAATGTAAGCAAGATGACTGAATGATCAAAAGCAATGTCAAACTGGCCAAAACACTCAATTTCAGTGGGGGTTGAATAATTTTGGTCACAACTGTATATGGTCACACAGGGTGTACCTGTGTTATCTATAACTCCAGCGACTCGTAACTGCAGAATCAGAAAGGCGATTAAAAATAATGCAGGCCTTTAAAATAATAACAACATCAAAACATAATGTATGTATGAACGCAAAGGACGTCAATAGGATTTTTTTAGAACAAAATTCTGGGGTTTAACAGGTGTATTTCACTTTAAAAGGAGATACAAATTTCCTATAAAACATGCAATGCCCCACTGTTTGATTCCCAAATTAAGAGACGGAAGCGACCCCTGAAAACGTCTCTCCGACAACTATTTTGGGAACTTTCGGGTTGCCAAGAGACGGGTCTATGTTTAACGAATACCAAGACAACCGAGCTGGCAGGCCTGCCTACCATTACCAGACATGAAAGATGCAGAGCTCTGTCTCCGAAAGATGGGATTAAAAGGTTTTCTGCGTAGCACATCAAGACTCGGAGAGAGGAATACAGGAAAACGCCATGAATGTTTTTTTCTCAAGGAGCCGCTGTGAGATGTGATTGATGTGACACAAGCATGATGGAAAATGAGAAGGGAGGGTACCAGACATAAAGGTTAGATGAAGTAGAAGACAAAAAGAGATTTCATTTGGCATCCAACCAAGTCTTGGCAGAAGCACGCGGCTCGTTTACACAAAACTGGCGGGAAGAGGCTACTGAGGTGTTGAGAGACGCAACAGATGTCTCCTTTCTTACCTTTACTACAAATTAAATTTGATTGGTTATAAAAGAGCGTTTGTCATTTTGACTATTTAGACAAAAGTGATAGGTTCTCTTGTTCTCCTTTGCTCTCCCACTGCATCCCATGCAGTAAGGCAGTCCCATTCATTGTGAATGGGCTACCAATAAACCACAACGGATGCAAAAATTTGCACGATCCTTTTTTTGCACTGCAGTGATTTGGACTGTACAATGCAATGGGCTGGCAGTGTCAAATAGCACCACAAAACACACAAAAGGTATGTTACCATGTGTTGTACACAGGTGTGAATGGGCCCTAATTCAGCAGAATGGAGTCATTTGTGGTCTGGACTGGGAGTCTCTGGGAGGTGTGCTGGGTCTGTGCTCATCCCCTCCATTAACAGCCATTACATGCTTAAGAGGTGGGCTTTTTTTTTTACCAACCCAACTCTAGGCTCTGCTCTCCCCAAAAAATGGCCCCCCTCCACCTTGGAAGCTCTCCAATAGTTACATAGTTAGTCTGGCTGAAAAAGACAAAAGTCCATCCAGTTCAACCATATAAAAAAAAAAAAGTTATCCTACACCCACAGTTGATCCAGAGGAAGGCAAAAAAACCAGCAATGCATGATCCAATTTGCTCCTGCAGGGAAAAAAAATTCCTTCCTGATCCCCGAGAGGCAATCGGATATTCCCTGGATCAACTTTACCTATAAATGTTATATCCAGTTATATTCTGTGTATCCAAGAAAGGATCCAGGACTTTCCTACAGCAATCCACTGAGCTGGCCACAACCAACTCTTGAGGGGGTCTATTCCACATTTTCACAGCTGTGAATGCTGTATTTCTTTTTATGAATGTATACCTACCTTTCTCCAAAGTCTCCAGGCTGGTCACACGAGCTCCTCTTTTACTCCCAATCTTCTCCAGAGGTGGATGGTCCTCAGGGATGTAGGGAGCAGTGATGAATGATGTCACTGCTGTTCTCTGCATGAATATGCTATAAATAAAGGGTGCTATGGTAAAAGCTCCTCAGAGGAGGGGCTATTCATCCTATCTCCTCCAGGTTGAAGGACGTCAAGCAGAAGGCTGAGGGCAATAGAAGTACCGCAGGGGAACAACTTCAAGTTGCAATTTTTTATCCAGCTTTGGACCCCCAGTTTAGAGTGGTTGTAAAGGCTGAAGTTTTTATAGCAAACATGACTTTACACAGCTGACGTTACCACCCTACATACTCTGAGCCTGATTTTTATCCAGCATTGTGTCCGAGAGAAGAGCTAGTGTCTCTCTCACTTTTGTTCACTGGTTATCAGGGTTAGAAGACCTGGCACCCCTGCCAGTACCTTGCATGGCCGCAGAAGTTCACATTGGCTCAAATTTGGCGCTAAACGGCCTTTATAAGGAAGCCCTGCACTGCTCTAAAGTGCTGGTTGATCTCTGGCTTCCCAGTACCTTGTTCCTGTGCTATTGTGATCTGTGATTTCCTGTTAACGACTCAGCTTGCTCCTGGACCTGTCTGCTCTGTTTAACCCTGACCTGACCCCGGCTTGTCTAACGGATCTTCTCTCCTGCTCTCTGTGTATGACCTCGGCTATCCCTTTTGACTACGTATGCTCTGATCCCCACCTGGCACCCGACCTTGGCGCGAACTGGTTCTCCTGTGATCCTCTGTTCTCTGGAAGACCTGCATACCTCGCACAGGCATCCCTGCCTGCAGACCCCATCTCAGCGCATCAGCTGTGCTCCTGGGTGGACCACCAAACAAGCACTCACACAGACGACCTGTGCTACTCTGGGCCTGACTCCTGCTGTCCCACCTTCAGGGGAGTCTGGAACTTAGCTGCAAGGGAAGCCCTCTCTCCATTGGCCTCTGTCACCAGGTATGTGATAGTGGCTCCTATTGCTGGCAGTCACAGCCCGTGAGGAGAGAATTGGGGGGGGGGGGGGCCTGTCTGCCTGTGTCTATCAGGATCAAGTCCACAGGCATCTCACCATAGGAGGCAGCTTCCTATGGTGGCACACCGAGCAGAAGAAGACCCAGGAGCACCGGCGGGGGACCCTAGAAGAGGAGGATCGGGCTGCCCTGTGCAAAACCGTTAAAAAAAAAAAAAGGAGCCTTTACAATCATTTTAGTAAAAAAGAAAAATGCTCAGAGTTGAACGTTTTGAAGTTGAAGTTGAAGATTTGACAGTTGGAACCCCATAAACAATGCTTTTTTTCACAGAAAGACTACTGATTTTCAAAAATTGCTTAAGGCAGCCTTTCTCAACCAGGGTGCCCAGGCACCCTGAGGTGCCTTGAGGTTTCTTCAGGGGTGCCTTGGCAAAATGTCTAAAAATTGCCCAAAACTTGTATACGAACCGGAGGGTGGATCAAGCCTGCCTTTTAGTTACACAAAGCCACAGGTTTCCATTGTGCAACATTATGACCTTCTAGCTGCCTGCGCCCTGACAACATCAGATGATAGAGAAAAACTGAGGGAGAAGAGAAACACTGGAATACTAGTCAGTACCAGTGGGCAAAAGTGTATTTGCTTTTGAAGAATAAATCACCTCTAATGTTGGGTGTCCTACACGTGTGGATGTTGCTGCATTATATAGAACTATTAGAATAGTTTTTCACATTTTAGAATGGGGTACCTCAAGACTGTCCATAATTTTAAAGGGTGCCCTGGGACTGTCCATAATTTTAAAGGGTGCCTCAGGACTGCCCATAATGTTAAAGGGTGCCCCGGGACTGTCCATAATTTTAAAGGGTGCCCCGGGACTGTCCATCATTTTAAAGGGTGCCTCAGGACTGCCCATAATGTTAAAGGGTGCCCCGGGACTGTCCATAATTTTAAAGGGTGCCCCGGGACTGTCCATCATTTTAAAGGGTGCCCCGGGACTGTCCATCATTTTAAAGGGTGCCCCGGAACTGTCCATCATTTTAAAGGGTGCCCCGGGACTGTCCATAATTTTAAAGGGTGCCTCGGGACAGTCCATAATTTTAAAGGGTGCCTCGGGACTGCCCATAATGTTAAAGGGTGCCTCGGGACAGTCCATAATTTTAAAGGGTGCCTCGGGACAGTCCATAATTTTAAAGGGTGCCCCGGGACTGTCCATAATTTTAAAGGGTGCCTCGGGACTGTCCATAATTTAAAAGGGTGCCTCGAGACTGTCCATAATTTTAAAGGGTGCCTCGGGACTGTCCATCATTTTAAAGGGTGCCTCGAGACTGTCCATAATTTTAAAGGGTGCCTCGGGACTGTCCATAATTTTAAAGGGTTCCCCCGGGACTGTCCATAATTTTAAAGGGTGCCCCGAGACTGTCCATAATTTTAAAGGGTTCCCCCGGGACTGTCCATAATTTTAAAGGGTTCCCCCGGGACTGTCCATAATTTTAAAGGGTTCCCCCGGGACTGTCCATAATTTTAAAGGGTGCCCCAAGACTGTCCATAATTTTAAAGGGTGCCCTGAGACTGTCCATAATTTTAAAGGGTGCCTCGGGACTGCCCATAATGTTAAAGGGTGCCTCGGGACAGTCCATAATTTTAAAGGGTGCCTCGGGACAGTCCATAATTTTAAAGGGTGCCCCGGGACTGTCCATAATTTTAAAGGGTGCCCCGGGACTGTCCATAATTTTAAAGGGTGCCCCGGGACTGTCCATAATTTTAAAGGGTGCCCCGGGACTGTCCATAATTTTAAAGGGTGCCCCGGGACTGTCCATAATTTTAAAGGGTGCCCCGAGACTGTCTATAATTTTAAAGGGTGCCCCGGGACTGTCCATAATTTTAAAGGGTGCCCTGAGACTGTCTATAATTTTAAAGGGTGCCTCGGGACTGTCCATTATTTTAAAGGGTGCCCCGGGACTGTCCATAATTTTAAAGGGTGCCCTGAGACTGTCTATAATTTTAAAGGGTGCCCCGGGACTGTCCATAATTTTAAAGGGTGCCCTGAGACTGTCTATAATTTTAAAGGGTGCCCCGGGACTGTCCATAATTTTAAAGGGTGCCCCGGGACTGTCCATAATTTTAAAGGGTGCCCTGAGACTGTCTATAATTTTAAAGGGTGCCTTGACCAAAAAAAGGCTTAAGGAATAATGTTATTAAATCAGCTCTATGGAGATCCTGCAATTTCAAATTCAGAACAATAAATAGAGTATGTATTAAGAATTGGAAGCACAAGGCAGCTATCACAATTTTTTTTTAAACCAAGCAGGAGTTTTAAAAAATAATTTAGTTCAGTTATACAAGAACCTCAGTGTAAAGACAGATTGCCGTAAATAACACCGACTGCATTCCAAAATTGCTTTCATGATTGTGAAAGAGCGTACACATGAACTGAAGGGAGTTTTCCCATACTTGCCCGAGGTTGTCCTTTAAGACTCTTAATAGCCGGTATTGAAAATTCATCTCGAAATCTTATAATGTAACAGCAGAGCGTGAATATTTGCACACATTTAAGCTCAGCGAGCGGAAGGAGTGTGACAGTCTGCAGCCATCGAGATTAGCAGCATCTGCAAGCAATATATTTACATGCGGGCGCACATTACAAGAGTACGGACTGAGTCACATCAATTGAAGCGGATCCACATGTACATCCAATTATATCTGTATTCACAGGCATTACTCGCTTCAGCCACAAAGAAAACCACTCAAAGGAACGAGATGTTTGTATGTTATTGTTAGACCATTTGACTAGCTGGCCAAAAAAAAAAAAAAAAAATATTTGAGGTGCAAATGATTGCCTTTTTGAATTGGTCCTGAATGGTCAGGTGCCAATACGACCTGTTGACGACCAGTAAGAAGGAAGGTTTTGAGGGACCAAGCGTCACAACCGGTACTGGAAGATACTCCCTAAACAAAACCAGCTCTACATTTTGGAGGCTGTGGTGGTCGAGCAGAGCCCAAAAACGTGCGGTCCCAAAGGAGCTGGCTTACGATCTCAGGCTCCATGCACACTTGGGGGGCATTCTAATAACGCTGGTAATGTCAGCTGTGTAAAGTCACGTTAAAAACGTGAGTTTTTTAGCTTTTTTTTAGCGTTTTTGTATTAATGTTTAGCCGCGATTTTTCGCATTTGCGGTTTTTAGAGGTTTTTTTTTTTAAAAAATCCAAAAATGCTGGTTTGCTGCAATTTACGGGGCATTTTAATAACGCTGGTAACGTCAGCTCTGTAAAGTCACATTAAAAACGTGAGTTTTTCCGGGTTTTTTTTGTGTTTTTGCATTATCGTTTAGCTGCGTTTTTTCACATTTGCAGTTTTTAGACTTTAAAAAAAAAAACAAACATCCAAAAACGCTGGTTTGCCGTGATTTACAGCGTTTTTCAGCATTAGAACATTTTTACAGCTAAAAAACTCCTCTAGAAACCCACTAGCTCTGGGTTTTTTTCTAGCCAAAAAGCGTTGATTACAGTCTATGTGTGCATGGACACATAGGATAACACGCTGGGGATGGACACGTAGGATAACACGCTGGGGATGGACACGTAGGATAACACGCCGGGGATGGACACGTAGGATAACACGCCGGGGATGGACACGTAGGATAACACGCCGGGGATGGACACGTAGGATAACACGCCGGGGATGGACACACGTAGGATAACACGCCGGGGATGGACACACATAGGATAACACGCCGGGGATGGACACACATAGGATAACACGCCGGGGATGGACACACAGGATAACATGCCGGGGATGGACACATAGGATAACATGCCGGGGATGGACACACAGGATAACATGCTGGGGATGGACACATAGGAGAACATGCTGTGGATGGACTCATAGGATAACATGCCGGGGATGGACACATAGGATAACATGCCGGGGATGGACACACAGGATAACATGCTGGGGATGGACACATAGGATAACATGCCGGGGATGGACACATAGGAGAACATGCCGGGGATGGACACATAGGATAACATGCCGGGGATGGACACATAGGATAACATGCCGGGGATGGACACACAGGATAACATGCTGGGGATGGACACACAGGATAACATGCCGGGGATGGACACATAGGATAACATGCCGGGGATGGACACATAGGAGAACATGCCGGGGATGGACACATAGGATAACATGCCGGGGATGGACACATAGGATAACATGCCGGGGATGGACACATAGGATAACATGCCGGGGATGGACACATAGGATAACATGCCGGGGATGGACACACAGGATAACATGCCGGGGATGGACACATAGGATAACATGCCGGGGATGGACACATAGGATAACATGCCGGGGGGGTTTACTGGCTGTAGAAAAAACGTCAAAAGCCAAAAACAGCCGCTGTAAAAACGTCTAGTGTGCATGAGAACAGAAATAAAAGGGAAGGCACATGGGAAAGCCCTTATACAGAAGTGTAGTAAAATGCTTCACAAGTAGTAAGGTGTTACACTAAAAAAAAATGATTCACTAAAAAAAAAAAAAAAAAAAATATGGATTTTTTTTTGTTACTCACGGTAAAATCCCTTTCTCTGAGTTCACTGACATACACAGTTCTTCTGAATCTTGATTGTAGGGTTTATAGTGCCACCTACAGGAGTAGGACACTAGGCAGAAAAAAAAGAACTCAGCACCGCCTATGGGCAGTCCTAGCTGATATAAACCCCCTCTCTGCTATAGGCAGCTCAGTTAGTAACACAGCAGCACAGGAAAAAACACAACAGGGGTGGGTGTTGTGTCCGTCAATGAACGCAGAGACAGGGATTTCACGGTAACAAAAAAAATCCAGTTTTCTCTTCCGCTCAATGGCGGACACAGCTCTTCTAAATCTTGACAGTAGGGATGTCTCAAAGCAGTGCCTCAAGAAGGGGTGGGAAAAGCACAGATAATAGGCAACCATGTAACCACCTGAAAAAACACACCCCAAGGGGGAAATTAAGGAAACATCAAACAGCAGTTTGCAAAACGGCCAAAACAAACAAGCAAGGATGCAAACACATCAACCTTGTGACCAAATTCCATACTATCACTGGAAGGAGTCCTATGCTTCCAAGATTCAGTTCACAACAACTTCCTGGCAACATGTCTTTGGTAAGAAAAAAAAAAAACCTGATAAGTTTATATTGATTGGTTTGTGTGAAAGTTATAGAGCCTACAAACCATGGAATATATCCTGGAATTTATGCAGCTATAGACGCTATACTGATAATGGCGGGGATGAGCGACTTACAGTGGGACTGTGATAGTGTGGCAGGCAATCTGGTGCTAGCAGACACTGGCTGGTAGGGACACTAACATTGCTAGTGGCTCGGATACAGTGATCAGATATAATACTGCATATAATACTGTACACTGGCTGGGTTAACATCTAGGGCCAATCAAGGGGTTAACCGTGTGCCTAACAAATGTAATGTGTGCTGCTTTTCCTAACAGATCTGGCAATTTTTTCCTCCCTGCTTTTCAGGAAAAAGAAACAGGCAGATCGCTGTTCTGTGTACAGAGTTCTGTGTGTATGTAAATAGAGTTCTGTGCTGTGATTGGCCCCAGCCAACCGCAGGTGTTCAGCCAAAATCATTGGCTGAAACCTGTTGACAAACTCGTGCTGTGTCCAATCACAGGTACATCACCTAGCCTGGCTGTGCCGCCCGCCCACCCACCTGCAGTAAATGTAGTGTGGGTGGGCAGCTAGTGGTTAATTACATTTCTAATTAATGTTCTAATGTAATTGAAGGAATAAGGTGTTTGTGTTTACTCACATTTAAATGTTTGTTGGAATGGGTAAGGGGTACTAATGTATCCCTGTACTCATTTCCCCTAGGAAGAGGTGGACATCTGGGGGCCCCCTTACTCTAAAGGGGGTTTCAGATTCCACCATAGGTCCAACATATTGCTTGCACCTCTTCCTGGAGCAATGGAGGTGAGGAAGGGGCTCATGTCCCTCAACACTATTACAAGGGTGCCTTGCAAGGTACCCCCTTTAGTATGGCATGTGACCTGCATGTGTTCCCCCAGAAAAGGGAAAAATGCATTCTTGTTGCCCTTCCTTTCCTTACTCTAAAAGGGATTTTAGATTCCACCATAGGTTCCCCATATGACCCCCAACTCTGCTTGGAGAATCGGAGGTGCGGAAGGGGCCCATGTCCCTCAACACTGTTACAAGGGCGCTTTGCAAGGCATCCTTGTTAATACAGCATGTGGCCTGGTCTGGTATAGGAAATGGGGAAAATGCATTCTTGTTGCCCTCTCTTTCCTTACTCTAAAGGAGGTTTTTAGATTCTACCATAGGTCCCCCATATGACCCCCACCTCTTCTTGGAGAATCGGAGGTGAGAAAGGGGCCCAGGTCCCTCAAGACTGTTACAAGGGCGCTTTGCAAGGCATCCTTGTTAATGCAGCATGTGGCCTGGTCTGGTATAGGAAATGGGGAAAATGCATTCTTGTTGCCCTCCCTTTCCTTACTCTAAAGGGGGTTTTTAGATTCTACCATAGGTCCCCCATACAACCCCAACTCTTCTTGGAGAATCGGAGGTGAGGAAGGGGCCCATGTCCCTCAACACTGTTACAAGGGCGCTTTGGAATGCATCCTTGTTAATGCAGCATGTGGCCTGGTCTGGTACAGGAAAGGGGGAAAAATGCATGCTTGCTGCCCTCCCTTTCCTGTCCACCCAGGCTGCTTTAAAGTATAAGGGTCAGGTTGGAGTTTGAAGGGAAACCCCACCACAATTTATTTTTCATTTCTCATTTTTAGAGCTATTGTACTGTACTGTTTAATTTTTTTTCCTTCCTCATTGTCCAGCAGTGTCCAGCTACCCACGCCTTTCTTCAAACAGTACTCTTTAGTGGCCTTAAAAATGTCCAGAAATTTTGCATATCTGGTGGTCCTGCCCGAGACTGTTTCGCTTTTGGTCTCGTGCGTTTGGCATCCTTTTCACCTTGTTCCATCTCTCCATACGCCGGGATGCTCGGTATGCTTTGCTTCATTGCCCCATACCGGGCCTCTTGGCTCACCAGCAGAAGTTGGCTTCCTATTTGTTTTTATCGGCCACTAGAACAATTGCCCTGGCCTGGAAGAGCCCGTTTGTCCCTCTTCAGGGGGTGCGGGATCGTATGACCACTATGATGCTCAACGAACAGATGCTGAGTATCTGCAACGATTCCCAACGTAAATTTTTGAAAATATGGGAGCCGTGGTTGCAATTTGCCTTTCCCATGCTCCTTCCGGCTAGTCTGGGGATGTGATGGTGTTCGGTATTGGTGTTCTTGGACCCCTGTTCTTTGGTTTTATTTATTTATTTTCCTTCCTTTCTCTTTGTACTCCTTTCTTTTCTTTTTGTGCTTGTTTTTGGTGTGACTGTGGATAGCTGCTTTTAGTTTGTTACAGTCAGAGTTATATTAATGTTCTTGTAATTTATGTGCCATTGATAGCCCCTGCGTGGGCGTACCTTTTGCCCTGTTGGCGTTAGAGCACTGTTTTTTCTATTTTTTTTTATTTTTTATATGTGCAATTGATTTGTTGCCACTGTTATATACTGTTTAAAAAAATTAATAAAAAACATTGAAATATAAAAATGTCCAGAAAAAAATAAGATGGGGTTTGCACTAGCAGGAAGTCTATTCTTGGGGTTCACAGAATGACAAGGGCGATTAAGAACTTTTAATATTGTAAAAGTCATTAAAAAAATTTTAAAATGTTTTTTTTTTTTAAATCGATTGTGGCTCCGCACAAAGGAGAAGGAAAGGAAAAGCAGCTTGTTAATATCTGGGAAGGCTGCCCTTGGATACATTAGCCAAGACAGCATGGAATGTTTGGCTGGCCGACACAGATGGAGAGTTGCCTTCTGGAGCCAATGAGAGCCAACCTGACCACAGAGACTTGGGCACAATGCATTTCAGATAGGTAGGGGTCCCATGTTGTGGACAGAGAAGGTTGATGGTCTCTCTGTGCCGGCAGTCTTGCTGTGGGAACCCTAGGGGAGGAACGGTGCAGTTTGGTGCAAGATGGCTGAAAGTGTGTACAAATTATCTGAATGCAATCTTTCTACTGAAAAGCACCAACTAAAGTGGAAGCAATGCAGTATATATACACCGATCAGCCATAATATTATGGCCACAGGTAATGTAAATAACTCTGATTATCTTGTGACAGTGGCACCTGAAGGTGGGTGGGATATACTATAGGCAGCAAGCAAACATTTTGTCCCTGAAGTTGATGTGTTGAAAGCAGAAAAAGTGGTCAAGCGTAAGGATCTGAGCGTCTCTGCTGACAGTAATGTCTAGACGACGGAGTCAGAGCAACTCTAAATCTGCAGCTCTTGTGGAATGTTCCTGGTCTGCAGTGCTCAGGACTGACCAAACGTGGTCCAAGGAAGGAAAACTGGCCAACCAATGACTAAATCTGCAGCTGTTGTGGAATGTTCCTGGTCTGCAGTGCTCAGGACTGACCAAACGTGGTCCGAGGAAGGAAAACTGGCCAACCAATGACTAAATCTGCAGCTCTTGTGGAATGTTCCTGGTCTGCAGTGCTCAGGACTGACCAAACGTGGTCCAAGGAAGGAAAACTGGCCAACCAATGACTAAATCTGCAGCTGTTGTGGAATGTTCCTGGTCTGCAGTGCTCAGGACTGACCAAACGTGGTCCGAGGAAGGAAAACTGGCCAACCAATGACTAAATCTGCAGCTCTTGTGGAATGTTCCCGGTCTGCAGTGCTCAGGACTGACCAAACGTGGTCCGAGGAAGGAAAACTGGCCAACCAATGACTAAATCTGCAGCTCTTGTGGAATGTTCCCGGTCTGCAGTGCTCAGGACTGACCAAATGTGGTCCAAGGAAGGAAAACTGGCCAACCAATGACTAAATCTGCAGCTCTTGTGGAATGTTCCCGGTCTGCAGTGCTCAGGACTGACCAAACGTGGTCCGAGGAAGGAAAACTGGCCAACCAATGACTAAATCTGCAGCTCTTGTGGAATGTTCCTGGTCTGCAGTGCTCAGGACTGTCCAAACGTGGTCCGAGGAAGGAAAACCAGCCAACCAATGACTAAATCTGCAGCTCTTGTGGAATGTTCCCGGTCTGCAGTGCTCAGGACTGACCAAACGTGGTCCAAGGAAGGAAAACTGGCCAACCAATGACTAAATCTGCAGCTCTTGTGGAATGTTCCCGGTCTGCAGTGCTCAGGACTGACCAAACGTGGTCCAAGGAAGGAAAACCGTCCAACCAATGACTATAAATCTTCAGCTCTTGTGGGACGTTCCTGGTCTGTGGTGGTCAGGACTGACCAAAAGTGGTCCAAGGAAGGAAAACTGGCCAACCAATGACTATAAATCTGCAGCTCTTGTGGGACGTTCCCAGTCTGCGGTGGTCAGGACTGACCAAAAGTGGTCCAAGGAAAGAAAAGCAGCCAACCGATGACAGGGAAATGGGCCGCAAGGCTCATTGATACACGTGGGGAGCGAAGGCTGGCCTGTCTAGTCCGATCCAACAGAAGAGCTACCGGAGCTCAAATTACTGTAAACAATGAATGCTGGTTTCGATAGAAAGGTGTCTGAACACACAGAAGATTACAGTTTGTTGTGTATGGGGCTTTGTGTTCATTCTTGAGGGCAGGTACTGATGTTGAATATCTGTCTCACAATCAGTATTCCATGTCATTCCAGAGGTTTTCAGTAGGGTTGAGGTCAGGGTCACTCGAATTCCTCCACACCCAACAAGTCAAACCATGTCATTATGGAGATGGCTTTGTGCACCTGCAAATATATAGGCTCCTGCTGCTGTCAGTCAAAAACCTGTCGGAAGGGAACGGGTACATGCCTTTCCAGCGCCGTGTGTGTCTAAGGATGCATACAGCACCGGCTCGGGAACATGCTCACACTGGTGCCCCTTTAGACTTGCTGAGGGAGCCCCTGAAGGAAGGAGGAGCAGACAGCACCGATGTAGGACTCCAGAAGAGAAGGTATGGGACCGCTCTGTGCAATATCGTTGCACAGAGCAGGTAAGAATAAACCTCTTTTTAAAATTTTTTTATTTACAGCAAAAATAAAAAAATGATATGCTTAAAAAACCTTCTGTGTCCAGCAGCCCCCCCAATATTTACCTGAGCCCCACCGCGATCCAGCAATGTGCACGAGGGGGACTCTCCACAGCCAGTGAGCCAATAAGGAGAGAGGGGGCTGGGTGAACCGTGGCTTTGTGTGTTAATAGGCACACAGAGAAGTTGCTTAGGAACGAGTGTGCTTGGGTGCCCCCATAGAAAGCTTCTTGCTCTGGGGCACTCAGCAGAGGGGAGGGGACAGGAATGCTGGCGGGGGACACGAGAAAAGGGAGATCGGGGCTGCTGTGTGCAAAAGCATTACACAGAGCAGGCAAGTATAATATGTTTTTATTTATTATATATATAAAAAAAACCAAAAAGCCATTAATATGACTGTAAGGTAACAAAAATATATGTAAAACTTTTACAAAATATACAGTATTTCCCTTATAGTAGCCGAAATGACCACATACACCTGCATATGGAATATCACATCAAGGTTGTCGCTAATATTTTTTTTATAAGGATATCTCCCAAATGATCAAGAATAAGTAAGTGCAATATAAATAAGTAAGTATAATATAAAGTTCTTCTTTTCAGAATTTCAAAAAACTTGTTTAACTCAATTTATGTTTAACCATGGATCATCGTGCTATAAATGGATATTTGGTGGTAATGAGTGAAGATCGGTCTTTGCTATTTGCTGGACACGTTCAGCTTTGGTACTAATTTATCAAGTGCCCTTCCTGCATATTCATCATCTTCGGATACAATAAACGGGAAAGATCTAAGTTTTCTGAAATTCTGAATAGAAGAACTTTATATTATACTTACTTATTCTGGACCTGTTTGGGGACATACCTAGCATAAAAAAATATCACCCAAACCGTCCTCTCCGCTCCTCGCACGACCTCCTGCTCTCTAGCTCCCTTGTCTCCTCCTCCCATGCTCGTCTCCAGAGCTTCCCCCATCCTCTGGAACTCTCTACCCCAATTTATTAGACTATTGCCTACTCTGCTCACTTTTAGGCGATCTCTGAAAACCAATCTCTTCAGGGAAGCCTATCCTGCCCTCAGCTAATAATGGAATCTTCTACTCCTCCTACCAGTCCATCCCCCACAGTTATTACCTTTTGTACCACTAGCCCCTCACTCTTAGATTGTAAGCTCCCAGGATCAGGGCCCTTCTAACCCTCTTGTATTGAACTGTATCGTTGCTGTATTGTCTCCCGTTATATTGTAAAGCGCTGAGCAAACTGTTGGCGCCATATAAATCCTGTATAATAATAATAAAACTATTGGAGACAAGCTTGGTGCAGTATTCCATATGTTGATTTATGTGGACTATGATGAGTATCATAAGTGTTTTACATCTACTGCACTCACTTCGGCCCTAATAATTGGAATATTTTTGTAATGTTTACATACAGTACATTGTTTTGATACCTTAAGGGTTTTTTTTTAAAAAAGTCCAATATTAAAAAATATACCTGAAATCTGGGTATCCTCCAACTAGTTGCTTTAATACAATATATATTTATGACAAAGCACTAGGCATGCCTTGCTTATCTCTCTCCCTTCTGCCTGGCAGCATGCACCATGCCGATCCAAGGTACGTTGGTGGACATGCAGAGCCAAGGAAACACTTGGGTACTTTGTTGCTTAACTGAATAATTGTCAGTCAAACTATTAGAGTGAAAACTGAAAAATAGCCTGGTAATGATGTGGGTGTGGAAGAAAACGAACTCTCTTGCGCTCTGTGACCCAACCCGGAGTAGGTAGATGGAACCAGGACTTGAAAGTTTCTACCACCAGTGCATATGGGGCTGTGCAGCTTAAAACAAGGCTGGGGAAGCCCGACCACTACTGTGAAGCGAAAACAAGCAAAAAGCGCACCAACCTTGCGCATTACCTCAGTAAGCCAAAATGTATTAGTTACAGAATAATACTCACAAACAATGAAGTATATCAAGCATGTAAGTCCTCAAAGGGACTAGGGATAAAAGCAGCCTGCACGAGTCCCATCATAGGAGTGGACACTCAGGGTACAGGTGACACGTTTCGAAGGGCGTCCCTTCTTCCTCAGAGCTTCAGAAGCGTAATGCACAAGGTTGGTGCGCTTTTTGTTTGTTTTCGCTTCACAATGATGTGGGTGTAACATGGCGGTCCTCATCTTTATGGGCTTATCTGAAAACTATTCAAAAACCATGGTCATTAACATGGAGTTGGCCTCCTTTGCAGATAGAACATCCTCCACTCTTCTAGGAAGGCTTTCTACAAGAATTTGGAAGGTGTCTGCGGGAATCTGTGCCCATTTAGGAGGTCAGGTACTGATGTTTGGTGAGAAGATGTGGCTCACAATCAGTGTTCCAATTAATTCCAAAGGTGCTCATTAGGGTTGAGGTCAGGGTCACCAGAGTACCTCCACACCAAACTGGTCAAACCGTGTCATTATGGACCTGGAGTAGAGCAATTGAACTCAATTTGTATGGAAGGGGGGTCCACACACATTCGGCCATTTACTTTGTATTCTTCTTACCTTTGGTATGAGCCTGTCCAGATATACTGCTCTTCTCTCATGTGATGGATGGGTTGAAAGCACTTCTGGGATATGAGGCTCATCTCCATAAGTCTCCATCACTACCATCTGTTTCCAGAACACAGAGCTGGCCCTCACATCAACGCAGGCCTGGGGACAAACCAGAACAATAACCTTTAGGAAATCTCTGAATCATAAAAAAAAATATCCTACTGCAAGTTTAAATGAAAGAACAATTGGTAGAATGGGACTAAGCATTGTCACCTTATAGAAGGAAGTGTCTGAACAAGGACTTCTGGAATGGTGTTAACATGTTAATGATTGACACACAGGGTTTGACTGATGGCAGCAGGAGCCAATGGTTACCTCTGATGCCTGAGTCTCCTGTGAGAACAGGAAGTGATGGGAGAAGAGCTGCAGCAGGGACAGCGCTGGATTGATCAGAGGACTCGGGTAAGTGTTTATGGGTGGCACAATAAGTGGTAAAACTATTTTTACCCTAATTCAGGGAATGCATTAACCCCGTCGTGACTAAGGGTAACGCAAATCTTAAAATCAGTGCCCATCAGTGATGCCCGTCAGTGCCACCTACCAGTGCCTCCTCATCAGTGCCACCTACCAGTGCCTCCTCATCAGTGCCGCCTATCAGTGCCTCCTCATCAGTGCCACATACCAGTGCCTCCTCATCAGTGCCGCCTACCAGTGCCTCCTCATCAGTGCCGCCTATCAGTGCCTCCTCATCAGTGCCACATACCAGTGCCTCCTCATCAGTGCCACATACCAGTGCCTCCTCATCAGAGCCACATACAGTGCCCATCACTGCAGCCTCATAAGCACACATCAGTGAAGGAGAAAAATCACTTATTTAAAAAATTTTATAACAGAAACTAAGAAAAAAAATTATTGGTATCCATTGCTATCCATTATGCTCAATCCGCAGATCCGATCCATTCTGCGGGGATCGTCGGCTTGCTTTACAACCTACCTTTTTGTGGCACAAGTCCGGTGTCACCCGATGCGGCGCGCACCCCCCGCACCTGCCTCGGGACACCGCTGCTTTGCAATCACTTTAAGGAGACTACCGCCAGAAGGTGCTTTTAGGGCTATTTTGAATTTTCCAGCTCATCTTTTGAAAGCTTTAAGTAGGCTTCAGAGCTAAAATGTGCATTTTGAGATAAAAAAGGCCTGGCAACAAAAGGGTTAAACACGTGGTCAAAAAGCAAATGTTTTTTGTCTTACCGAAAAGCTTGTACTTTTATTTTGCCACCTTTGGAATTCACTCACCTCCACCTTTCACCGGTGGAGTAGTACCACCATTCACTAGTGCAGCTCTGCAATTTCTTGCCGGCTCGGCAGACAATTATTCGGTATGATCAGACTTCTAATCAGATGTGTACGCAGGGCACGGCATATTTATGCGTTGCTTATGTAGTAGAGGTTTTCGAACTTCTAGAGCGGCCAGGTAAAGCCATTCTAATAAAATGCTTATAAAAAAAAAGAAAAAAAGATCCTTTTTATACTTTGGCGTAAAAGTAGGACTGGCGGGTGTCACAACATGACCTTTCAATTCCCAATTAAAGCGTGACGGACGGCAGGAAAAGTGGCGGTGGTTTTCGCGATGGCAGCACAGATGGCAGCAGTGATTTAATGCGACAGACAGGCACATAATAGTGATACATCGCGGTGTAATATTGCGTGTACGGCGCGATATTCCTCCCCAGATCCTCGTCCCGAGTCCTGATGAAGAGAATGACAAAATGGCCATCACATCATAATCCGGAGTGATGAATCGCCTTTGGCTCCTTCGCCGCTTACTCGAGATTACTATATCAGCCTGATCACCCTCCATTTTCAATCCATTGTCATTATAATTCTTGGACTTACTGGAAATCCTTGTCTCTGCTTCGTGAAGAACTTCTGATTTAAAATACAATAATAAATATGAAAAATTTGGCATTTGAACCCAGACGGGGGATGGGGGCTTCTAATTGCATGGCACTGATTTTCAGAGGGATATTACTACCTGCCCCAGAAAATAAGTAACTATCATTATTGTCCCAACTTCTCAGTGACCCCAACATGCAAACCTGTGAAAGCTCTGGCCCCCGTGTTCCTTGGTTCAGGCTCCCACTCCTGAACTGGATCCACAAGGCAACAATGGCAGGAGCCTAGCAGTATCGGGGCAGGTTCATCTAGCATCCAGGGCATGGATGCAGAACTGCGCCCCGCTGTTAATTCATATTGTAGAATGGGTTTACTGCCCTGTGTTCATTCTCTGTTCCCTTGCCCTGCTGCTCACCCCATCTCCTGGAATCCAGGGGGCCCAGCTACAACCTTCAATCACCTGCAGAAAACAAGACAGGTTGTAGACCAAGTGGCAGCAAAAACATGTTTAACCACCTCCCGTCTGACCGTTGTATATAAACGGCTGGACGGTGGCAGTGCAGGGTCGGGGGGCCAATTATAAACGGCCTCCCCGCCCCCTGCGAGCACGCAGCACCACGATCCAGTGCCCGCTGTGTCCTCCGGACAAAGTGGAACACCGACTGTCGTACGGGACCTCTCTGCGAGGTCCTGATCATGTGATCACTGATTGGCCAATCAGTGATCACATGTAGAGTAGTAAGCAAGATGTCACTTCTGACATCATTGCTTACTACGTGTGAAATCTGTGAATGATCACAGAGGTCACATGGTACAGGGCTATTCACAACAGCCTTTTACCATGTGACAAGCTGTGACCAATCACAGCTCACACAGTAGTTCTCAATGGCTGCAAGAATGCAGCCAGAGAGAAGGAGCCAGTGTAAAAAAAAACAAAAATCTTCAGCACCCCCAACTAGTACAGTGTCACCATGGTGACATTGTACTGCTAGGGTGACAGTATGTGTAAAAAAAACAAAAAAAACAAAAATATAAAAAATAAAAATGTAAAAAACTTTTTAAAAATTATAATTTTTGGTTATAAACTAATTTGGGTTATTTTATTTTTTTTACTAAAAAGATAACGGAATAAATTTTGGCCAAGATTTATGCTAAAATATTATTTGCAAAATTTTATAAGAAAAACACTTTTTTTTTTTTTAAATTTTTGGACTTTTTCATTTACATAGCAAAAAAAAATACAGAATCCCAGCGGTGAATAAATACCACCAAAATAAAAAGGCTTTATCTGTCTCAAAAAAATGCTATAAAAATTAATGACCGCGCAATTGTCATTCAAAGTGTGATAGCGCTGAAAGCTGAAAATTTGCCTGCACAGGAAGGGGGTAAAAGTGTCCGGACATGAAGTAGTTAACAGACCTTGCCACCACATCCTGCCCTAACAACTAAATGCATATACTAATGATAGCAAAAAGCATAAGGTCCGACCTATATCCCATTGAAATGCTGCGCCATGTCTTGAACCAGATCATTTATACAAGACAAAGCATTCCCAGAGCGCTAGTAGTGAGTCAGGTAACAGTAAGAGGACTCAAACATGATTGAGATAACCGCAGACCTATATTCAGAAAAAAAAAAAACTTTTACCAAGTTCTATCCAAAGATATTATGCAGAAATAAAACTTCCTACCTTATGTTTGCTCTGTTGGGAGTGAAACCTTGAATAGATCCATGCAATAAGGCTTTAGTTATAAACTGTATATGAGATTTTGTATATACACTCACCGGCCACTTTATTAGGTCCACCTTGCTAGTACCGGGTTGGACTCCCTTTTACTTCATTCTTCATGGCATAGGTTCAACAAGGTGTTGGAAACATTCCTCAGAGATTTTGGTCCATATTGACATGATAGCATCCCACAGTTGCTACAGATCGTCGGCAGCACATCCATGATGTGAATCTCCCGTTCCACCACATTCCTAAGGTCCTCTATTGGATGGAGATCTGGTGAATGTGGAGGCCAGTGGAGTACAATGAACTCATTGTCATGTTCAAAAAACCAGTTGGAGATGATCTGATCTTTGTGACATGGTGCATTATCCTGCTGGAAGGAGCCATCAGAAGATGGAGCCACTGGAGTCATATAGGGATGGACATGGTCAGCAACAATACTTAAGCAGGCCGTGACATTTAACCAATTCAATACCGGGCACTTTTACACCTTCCTGCCCAGGCCAGTTTTCAGGTTTCGGCGCTCTCACACTTTGAATGACAATTGCGCGGTCTTACAATATTGTACCTAAACTAAAATATTATCATTTTCTTCACACAACTAGAGCTTTCTTTTGGTGGTATTTAATCACCGCTGGGGTTTTTATTTTTTGCTAAATTAACAAAAAAAGACCAAAAAGTTTGAAAAAAAACACACATTTTTCTTTGTTTCTGTTATAAAAGTTTGCAAATAAATAATTGTCCTTCATAAATTTAGGCCGAGATGTATTCTGCTACATGTCTTTGGTGAAAATAACCCAAATTAGGATGTATTTTTTAGTTTGTAGGAAAGTTATAGAGTTCACAAATTATGGTATAGATCTGAATATTGATCAATCCTGAAGTACTGACAGCCAATCTAATTTCTTGAGGTTAAAGAATGTCAGAATAGTACAGATATCCCCCAAATGTCAGAACAGGACAGATACCCCCAAATGTCAGGACAGTACAGATATCCCCCAAATGTCAGGACAGTACAGATATCCCCCCAAATGTCAGGACAGTACAGATATCCCCCAAATGTCAGGACAGTACAGATATCCCCCAAATGTCAGAACAGTACAGATATCCCCCAAATGTCAGGACAGTACAGATATCCCCCAAATGTCAGAACAGTACAGATATCCCCCAAATGACCCCTTTTTGTAGAGTAGACAGTCCGACGTACTTCTTAAGAGGCATGGAGAGTTTTTTGAAGTTGTATTTTTTTTGTCATAATTTTTCGGAACATGAAAAAATTAAAAAATTAGTTTCACTGTTTTTTTTTTACATATTGTCACCAGTGCAGTACAGCGTCATCAAATAACTGGAATGGCGGTGATCATGAACACTGACTGGTGACAGTATGAAAAAAAAAAAAAATATATATATATATATATATATATATATATATATATATATATTTTTTTTTTTTTTTTCCATCATTGTTTATTAAATTTTTTTTCTTTAAGATTTTTTTTCATATTTCACTATGACCAAAGTAGTAAAATGTTACCATAGTAACATTGTACTACTTTGGGGAAGTGATCAGTATTTTTTATTTTTTTTTTTGCATTATTTGCTTATAGCAAAGAATTACTTTGCTATAAGCAAGCATTTACCTGAATGACATCGATCCTTTTTTTTTTTTTTTTTGTGCTTAGCTGTGATTTGGCCACAGCTAATCACATGACATGTGCATGTGATTAGCTGTGACCATTCACAGCTAGACACTAATATACAATGGATGGCATGAATGAAGCCATCCATTGTATACAACTGTCACGTGACCTGCTGTGATTGGTCACAGCAGGTCACATGGTACCAGCAACAGGGGCCGATACTCAGATCTGTCATCGGCCGTCCGAGGTACACGGCCGGTGACAGATCGCACCGCTGCGCGGCTCTGCAGGAGCGCAATCTGCGCATGTGCGGGAGGACGCCATATGGCGTCCACCCGGAACGCTGATGCCATTCGGCCATAGGGCAGGCGGCAAATGGTTAAATGATGCTCAATTGGTACTAAGGGGCCTGAGGTGTACCAAGAAAATCTCCCTCACACTATTATACCACCAGCCTGAACCGTTGATACCAGGCAAGATGGATCCATGCTTTCGTGTTGTTTACGCCAAATTCTGACCCGACCATCTGAATGTTGCAGCTGAAATCGAGACTCATCCGACTAGGCAACATTTTTCCAATCTTCTATTGTCCAATTCTGGTGAGCCTGTGCGAATTGTACCCGTCGTTTCCTGTTCTTAGCTGACAGGAGTGGTACCCAGCATGGTTTTCTGCTGTTGTAGCCCATCTGCTTCAAGGCTGGACGTGTTGTGCATTCGGAGATGGTATTCTGCATACCTTGGTTGTAACAAGTGGTTATTTGAGTTACTGTTGCCTTTCTATCATCTGGAACCAGTCTGCCCATTCTCCTCTGACATCAACAGGGCATTTTCCTCCACACAACTGCTGCTCACTGGATAGTTTCGCTTTTTCAGCCCATTGTCTATAACTCCCAGAGATGGTTGTGTGGGCAAATCCCAGTAGATCAGCAGTTTTTTAAATACTCAGACCAGCCTGTCTGGCACCAACAACCATGCCACGTCCAAAGTCATTTAAATCCCCTTTCTTCCCCATTCTGATGCTCAGTTAGAACTTCAGCAAGTCATCTTCACCACACGTTTAGATGCCTAAATGCATTGAGTTGCTGCCATGTGATTAAATGATTAGTAATTTATAATACCAATAATTGAACAGGTGTACCTAATAAAATAGCCAGTGAGTGTGTGTATATGATCTCCATGATTTGTAAGGACAGCACCAAGTCTTCGAGGCATGGAATGAACAAGTTGGCAACATATTGCAACATTGATCTCTTTCCATTTTTCAAGAACGACCTCTTTTAGAGCCTGGATAATGGATGGAGAGTGAAACTCATCTTGTCTCTTCAGAATTCCCCATAGGTGTTCGATTGGGTTCGTTGGATCATAGTCATGTTGGAAAAGTGCATGACGACTACGGGCACGGAGTGATGGTAGCATCTTCTCTTACAATATAGAGCAGTGCATCTGTGAATTCATGATACCATCAATGAAATGTATCTCCCAAACACCAGCAGCACTTATTCAGCCCCACAGAAGGACACTGCCACCACCATGCATTTTTCTTTGTACTCCTCACCTTTGTGACGGAATACAGTTTTGAAGCCATCAGTTCCAAAAACATTTATCTTGGTCTCATCACTCCAGAGTCCCAGTAGTCTTTTTTTTTCAGCATGGGCCGTGGCAAATTCTAGGAGGGCTTTTTTGTGCATGTGCATCAGGAGAGGCTTCCTTTGTGGACGACACACATGCAGTGTATGCCATATTGTGTCACGGGAACAATCACCCCAGCTTGTCTTTCTACTTCTTTAACTAACTGCAGTGAACTAGCATGGCGATTATCTTCAAACCTTCGCATCAAAAGACGCTCCTCTCGAGGTGTTAACTGCCATGGACGGCCCTGACGTCTCTGTGAGATGGTTGCAGTTCCATCGTTGTTAAATTTTGTATCACTTTTATGACTGTTAAGTAAAGCATTGCTGATCTTCTTGTAGCTTTCACCTTTCTTGTGTAAGGAAATTATTTTCTTTCTCAGGCCTTGTGACATTTCTCTTCCATGTGGTGCCAGTGCTGACAGCATGAAATAGGAGGGGTCTTCTCTGTTAAGTAACGCCCTTTTACAATCAACTGTCTTTTGGACACCTGTTTAATGAATAATTAGATACACCTGTAGTTGTATTCTTGTTAATTAGGATTTTGTTGTCTTTTATTGGGGTGTACTTTTGCAACATGTTATTGAATGAATTTGTTAGGAAAAATACTTTGTGTGTGAAAATTAACAAATCTTGTTTGCAATCAATGGCAGACATTTGGGGGAGTATTTCGTAGTATAGTATCCCATAGAAAATGTTGATTCTGAAAGGAAAATAAACATGTACTGTGATATACTGAAGCAGAGTATGATCCCTTCATGCAGAGCAGTATTCCAAGATAACGACCCCAAACACACCTCCAAGACCACCACTACCTTCCTAAAGAAGCTGAGGGTAAAGGTGATGGACTGGCCAAGCATGTCTGCAGACCTAAACCCTATTGAGCATCTGTGTGGCATCCTCAAACGGAAGGTGGAGGAGCGCAAGGTCTCTAACATCCACCAGCTCTGTGATGTCGTCATGGAGGAGTGGAAGAGGACTCCAGTGGCAACCTGTGAAGCTCTGGAGAACTCCATGCCCAAGAGGGTTAAGGCAGTGCTGGAAAATAATGGTGGCCTCACAAAATATTGACACTTTGGGCCTAATATGGACATTTTCACTTAGGGGTGGACTCACTTTTGTTGCCAGCGATTTAGACATTAATGGCGGTGTGTTGAGTTATTTTGAGTGGAGAGCAAATTTACATGTTATACAAGCTGTACACTGACTACATCACATTGTAGCAACGTGTCATTTCTTCAGTGTTGTCACATGAAAAGATAGAATCAAATATTTACAAAAATGTGAGGGGTGGACTCACTTCTAGGAGATACTATATATAATGGATATGGGCTGAAAGTGCATACTCTCAGGTTTAATGAGGGTATGTACATCCAAATCGCAGGAAGGGTTTAGGAATTACAGCTCTTACGAGTAGCCACCCTTCCTTTATTGCTGTGAACCTACATCATGCTTTCAAAGGAGCTGTCCATGCAAGTGAAACAGGACATTGTAAGGCTTCAAAAACTAAGCAAATCCATCAGAGAGATCGCAGCAACATTAGGAGAGGCCAAATCAACAGTTCGGTACATTCTGATGAAAATCAGCAACATAAAAAGGCATGGACGTCCACAGAAGACAACAGTGGTGGATGATCACAGGATCCTTTCTATGGTAAAGAAAAACTCATTCACAACATCCACACAAGTGAAGATCACTCTCCAGGAGGTGGGCGTATCATTGTCAAAGTCTACAATCAAGAGAAGACTTCACGAGAGCAAATACAGAGGGTTCACCACAAGGGGCAAAACAATCATAAGCCTGAAGAATAGAAAAGACAGATTAGACTTTGCCAAAAAAAATCTAAAAAAACCAGACCAGTTCTGGAAAAGCATTCCTTGGTCGGATGAAACTAAGATTAATCTGCACTAGAATGATGGGAAGAAAAAAGTGTGGAGAAGGCTTGGAACAGCTCATCATCCAAATCACGCAACGTCATCGGTAAAACATGGTGGAGGCAGTGTGATGGCATGGGCATGCATGGCTTCCAGTGGCACTGGGTCATTGGTGTTTACTGATGATGTGACAGAAGACAGAAGCAGCCGGATTAATTCTGCAGTGTTTACAGATATACTGTCAGCCCAGATTCAGCCAAATGCAGCAAAGGTGACTGGACGGCGCTTCACGGTACAGATGGACAATGATCCAAAACACACTGCAAAAGCAACCCAGGAGCTTTTGAAGGAAAAGAAGTGAAATATTCTGAAATGGCCGAGTCAATCACCTGATCTCAACCCAATTGAGCATGAATTTCACTTGCGGAAGGCAAAAATAAAGACAGCTGCAGTTAGAGCCTGGCAAAGCATCAGAAAGGAGGAAACCCAGTCTTTGGTCATGTCCATGGGTTCCAGACTTTAGGCAAAGCATCAGAAAGGAGGAAACCCAGTCTTTGGTCATGTCCATGGGTTCCAGACTTCAGGCAAAGCATCAGAAAGGAGGAAACCCAGTCTTTGGTCATGTCCATGGGTTCCAGACTTTAGGCAAAGCATCAGAAAGGAGGAAACCCAGTCTTGGGTAATGTCCATGGGATCCAGACTTCAGGCAGTCATTGCCAGTAAAGGATTCTCAACAAAATATTAAAAATTAACATTTTATTTATGATAATAATCATTTGTCCAATTACACATGAGCCCCTGAAAATGGAGGAACTGTGTATAAAAATGGTTGCAGTTCCTAAAATTTGTACTTGATATTTATGTTCAACCCCTTGAATTAAAGCTGAAAGTCTGTACTTCAAAGTCATATGGAATGTTTCATTTTAACCTCTTGGTGCCGGCCGCATGCAAATGTGCGGCCTCCCGGCGTCTGGGCCTTGACACCGAGCAGCCGCACATTTGCGTGCAATTAAGAAAATCATATGTGCTGAGAGCGCACGCCCTGCACGCTCCCAGCACACATGTCCGGTACTCATGGAAAGGTCCCAATCTCCTCCTGCGATCGTGACCTTTCCCGATCACGTGACCACCGTGACAGCAAATCACGGTGGTCACATGACCCAAAAACCCCGCTGTGCCTCCCAGCTTCTGAAACCCTCAAAGGGCCGGGAGGCGCTGGCGCCAAGGGGTTGATTTATTCTGGTGGCATACAGAGCCAAACGTATGAAAATTGAGCCTGTGTCCGTGTGTGTGTGTGTCCGTGTGTGTGTGTGTGTCCGTGTGTGTGTGTGTGTCCGTGTGTGTGTGTATTTTTTTTTATAATAATTAAATACTGAGGTAGAGTGCTGCGATGTTTTCAGGCATCTATGCGCAGCACCCTGCCAGCCCCTCTTACCAGCCATGATTTGCCTGCATTGTATAGAGAAGCACACAGACCCAGTAATGACATCACTGCATCTAAAACAAGGTATGTAATGAATACGAAAATGTTTTAGTTAAAAAGAAGAAAAAAAATTATATTAGCATGTTGATGAGGGGAAAAGAAGGACCCAAGGAAGGCAAAACCTAAGCAGATTAAACTTCAGCTTTAAATGGAAGAGAGAAGGAATATGTTCCAATATTCACCCTGAAAGGGAATAAGCCGTAATGATATTTCCGTTTGACTGGCATAAGATCTGCCTCTGAAAGTAGGCTATTACGTGACTTTTAAAATTGATTTCTGGAGTGATTGAGTAAAGTAGGTCATTTAAAGACGACTCCGCAGTCAGAGCAATCAGTGGCTGAGACGGTGCAGGTGGATGTGAGAGAGCTAAGAAGCTTGGACTGGGAATTGTCGGCTGAAAATGAAAAAAAAAAAAAAGCCTTGTGTGCAGTCTGCGATGACGGTGGATTTTAGGAGGACACAAAGTGCACGCAATGGAAGGACGAGCGTCTGTCTCTCCCTGGGGGTTTCTAACAGCGGCGGATTCTGTTCTGGTACATGCTACATCTGCCTTTTATTTTGCAGAGCAGGTCTGCTTTAACCGTTCTCTGGCCGGACAATGCTGTGCCTCAACCTAAACATTTTGTGGCCAGATGTAGGGAACGCCTGTACATCTCCATACACGGCTGCTGCAAGGATGTATGCTGTAGTACGCCCGTGTGAACAAGGCCTTGGCCGGCAGAAAAAAAAAAACAAACACATTAATAATTTGCATTAAAAAGAGAAGTTTTAGTTGCACAACCTTTGAAGATCTATGTGGAGGCCGCACTGTCAAGTCAAGGCCCCTCCGTATCATACGGTCCTAACTCTAATTAATGAGTGTCTCCATGCTGGACTCTATTAGCAATGGATGAATTAAAGTGGTTGTAAAGGCTGAAGTCCTTTTACCTTTATGCATAGAGTGCATGAATGTAAAAAAACCTTCAGTGTGCAGTCCCCCCCCCCCCCCACAGCCCCCATGATACTTACCTGAGCCCGATCTTGATCATTGGCTCTCCAAGATCTCTCTTTCCTCATTGGCTGAGACACACCAGCGGAAGCCATTGGCTCCCACTGCTGTCAAGCCAGCTGAGCAGCAATCCTTATGTTTATTAGACACAAGCACACCCAAATGCCATAACCAAGTGGCTTGCTGGGGGTTGCATTTTACAGAGGGGGGGTAGTGGGTGGTGGGAGCACCAGTGGGGGGGGGGGACTCGGGAAGAAGGGGGTCAGGGCTGCTCTGTGCAAAACCATTACACAGAACAGGTGTGGCAACTGCCTCAATTTACACCTAGCTTTTAGACAGTGGTCTCCAAACTGTGGCCAGTGGGCCAGAAGAGGTCCTTTGCTTGCCTTTATATGGTTCTCGGAGCACTACTCCTCACACTGACACCAAGAGTGGTGCGGAACTATTCGTCCCACCAGCACCAATGATGAGGCACTATTCCTCTCACTGACACAAATGGTGAGGCACTCTTTCTTCCACTGACACCAACAATGGGACACTATTCTTTCCACTGACACCAATGATAGGGGGACTATTCTTTCCACTGACACCAATGATAGGGGGACTATTCCTTCCACTGACAACAATAGGGAACTATTCATTTTACTGATACTAGTGATGGGGCACTATTCCTTTTACTGAATCAAGACAGCATAATCCCAACGCACAAATTCCTACATCCAAGGTTAGCTGTATGCATAAATGGGTGCTCTAGCGACCATCGGCTAGAATCAAAAAGACTCAAGTGGGAAGAAAATCACCAGCACACCAAGGATCTCCAATTAAGGGTCCAAAGCTTTAATCATCACTCACATGGTTACAGCAAGTGCGACATTTCAGAGTCTCGCAGGACTCCTTTCCAGAGCAGTCTGTATTTTTCTTGTGGTTACCTATGGGTTTCCCTTTGTATCCCGAACAATTCTTCTGGCTGCAATCTTTCTTGGTCTACCTGTACTTGGCATCAAGAGGTCCCTACATTTTCTTAGTGGAAGTGATGACTGGCATATTCAAGGCTTTGGACATCTTTTTATATCCTTTTCCATCTTTATAAAGTTCCATTACCTTGTTACGCAGGACTTTTGACAGTTCTTTTCTGATCCCCATGGCTCAGTATCTAGCCTAGTCAGTGCTTCCACGTAAGAGCTAACAAACTCATTGACTATTTATACACTGACACTAATTGCAATTTAAAAAGCCACAGATGTGGGACATTAACCTCTAATTGGCATTTTAACCCGTGTGTGTCACCTTGTGTGTCTGTACCAAGGCCGAACATTCCAGGGTATGTAAATTTTTAATCGGGGGGCGGAGACTTCTGATCCAGGGCCATTTGGGCGATTTCTGTTATTATGATTTAAAAAGGAGCCAAACAACTATATGATAATAAATGGCTTCATATGATCATCATCCTTCAATAAAAGAGCATTTTGTGGCAGATCAGTCATATTTTCAATATCAATGCCAAAATTTCACAATTTCTGCCAGGGGATGCAAACTTTTGAGCACAACTGTATCTATAACAAAGAAGAGATTGACACAATTCTCTTCCCACTCGATACTGAGAAAGCATTTGGATCCGACACGGTCAGCAACCGATTAAGAGAGGTTAAAGGACTGAAGAAAAGACAGGTCAATCTTGAACTGCATGGTCAGATGCTGTCTGAGTATTACAGATCATGAAAAATACCCAGAGGTTTCTGATCAGAAACCAGCCAACAATTGGACGCCACAAACGTGAGTTTTTTACGAGAAGTAGTGTGAAGTCTACCCAAAATTCGCTGAACTATATGTTACTGGTCATCGAAGAGGTTAAGGTCCAACTGTGTCAAGTAAAACGTGAACTGGCAGTTCTGGAATTACCAACACAAGGCAGACAAGTAGACCTCAGCATTGCAAGAGATTGAGAATGAGATCGCTACCTATACCACAAGACAAACAATCCAAGAAGGATAAATTCAAACAAGTTAACCAGGACTACCAAGAAGGTAGGGTATACCCTGGCTAACAGGGATCACTAGACCAAGAAAGAAACCACGGGTCTGCCCCTTACCTCACAGAACCCAAAAAGGGAGCCCCCAGATCTCATCTGAAAGCGAGCGATTGACAGAAAGCCTTTCCATTGACAGCATCTGGTTGCTCTACAGCCCCTAACACTGAGAACACTTCCCTTTTTCAAAGGGCTGGAGACAGCGAAGAACGAGGAAGGGCATTAAGAGGCCGGGGCTATCCAACAAGCAGCAATCGGCAGCGAACGAGCAGACAAGCCCGGCAGTCAACCTCTCATCAAGACACATCACTGAGGGCGAGTCACGCCATTTATCAAAAGACTTTCATTTTGCCCTATATCAAAGTTTAATCATTTTAACTTTGAAATTGAAATGTTCAAGTTTGAAAGGACATTAAAAATAAAACAACTTTTTCATACACAACCACGAACTATGCCATTGACTACAGAACATTCGTTCAAATGAAGGAACAAATTCATGCCTCCTGGACAATACCAGTTCATTGAAAGCTATACACGCACCTTGAAACATGACGTTCTTTCTGGTATATCCAAAAAAAAACCTGATACGCTAATTTAAGCCCTGAGGAATCTTAAGTATTGAGGACACTCAGGGATGATAAAAGTATTATTGTTAAATCCACGGATAAAGGCGGAGATGTAGTGGTCATGGACTACAAATGTTATAGAGACGGCATGTTACTGATGCTATCAGATACCACTAGCTACTCACAGTTTACCATGGATCCAACCTCACGCATCAGAAACACTTTGAACTCTCTTATCTCGAGTGGCCGAGCAAATGGCTGGATTTCACATGAGACCGCAGAATTTCTCATTGATGAACACCAAAGATCACCTGTAATATATGGATTACCTACAATTCACAAGGGTACAAACCCCTTGAAATTTAGGCCAATTGTTTCTGGTTCTGGGTCAATAACACAACCTTTGGCCCAACTACTGGACTTTCATCTTCAACCATTGGTTCAGAATTTACCTGCGTATGTCAGGGGTACAGGAGATTTCTTGGTGAAACTCTGGAGTTTTGGGACCTTTGATGTAGATTGGAAATTAGCAACAATGGACATATCGTCTTTATATACGAGCATACCAAATGAAGCAGATTTGGCCGCTGTCAAACACTTCCTATCTGCTGTTGATGCAGGAAGGAAGTGCTTGACAGCAGCCAAACCTATTCTTTTTACTATTCCTTTTACTGACACAGTGATGGGGCACTATTCTTCCCACTGACACCAATGATGGGGCACTATTCCTCCCACTGATACTAATGATGGGGCACTATTCCTCCCACTGACACTAACGATGGGGCACTATTCCTCCCACTGACACTAATGATGAGGCACTATTCCTCTCACTGACACCAATGATGGGGCACTATTCCTCCCACTAATACCAATGATGGGGCACTATTCCTCCCACTGATACCAATGATGGGGCACTATTCCTCCCACTGATACCAATGATGGGACACTATACCTCCCACTGATACCAATGATGGGGCACTATTCCTCCCACTGACACCAATGATGGGGCTCTATTCCTCCCACGGACACCAATGATGGGACACTATTCCTCCCACTGATACCAATGATGGGGCACTATTCCTCCCACTAATACCAATGATGGGGCACTATTCCTCCCACTGATACCAATGATGGGACACTATACCTCCCACTGATACCAATGATGGGGCACTATTCCTCCCACTGACACCAATGATGGTGCACTATTCCTCCCACTGACACTAATGATGAGGCACTATTCCTCCCACTGACACTAATGATGGAGCAATATTCCTCCCACTGACACTAATGATGGGGACAAATTTCTACAACTGACAGCAACGATGGGGCACTATTCCTTCTCCTACTGACCACAGTCACTATGCAATTTTTACACCTACTGACCACCAGGCCGGGGGCAATGTGGCACTGTTTACTCCCACTGAGGCTGGGGCATTTACTAGTTTCACTGGCCACAGGCCAGGCCTCCTCAAGTCTGAAGGACTGTAACCTGTCCCATTGTTTAGAAAGTTTGGAGACCAATCTCCCTGCTCTCCTATTTCAAATGGACCATGCTTGGCATAGAAGCACATCCCTCCCAGAATGGTAAGTTTTCTGGTTGGAGACTGTAATGCAATGCTGGATGCAATAACTAAAAGCAAGTCATATACATATAATACACAGGTAGTCACACACACACACTACAGGTACATTTAACCAGCACTTACACCATTAATTATTCTAAACATGTGAATGAACACCAGCCCTGGCACATCATAACATTCACTTGGCACTCGAAGAAATAACAGAATCCAACTGCAATATTCTTGCACTGTCAAAACCTCCACATTTATTATCACACAACACACAGGAGGATATATCTTATAGTCCATCACAATCTGCATAATAACACACACCAATGATAATATGAGCATGAAATAGACAAATCTTTTGACAGCATCACAGTATAGAATTAGTACATTATTAAAACTATGGGAAGACAGGAAGGAACAGACCCCATCGGAACCATACTGCACAGGGGGTCGAGGGGAAGCCGTAAACGAGACCAATCGATGAGCCCATATAGCCTTGGCAAGAATACCAGCGTCAGAGCATCTTCGTCTGCTAGGAAGGCTGTTCCCCATCCATTACGCTTGAGCTCCCCGATTTTAAACCCTTTTTCTGGCAGCTTTCCTGAAGTGGGTGGGCGCCACACCCACTCTAGGAGGAGCTAGCAGAAAGGTTCCATGAAGATAACAGAGTCATGCCCAGCCACTACACTGAGCTATCTAAGAATATCACACTTTTACTTCAAATCTGCTTCTTATCTACCCTAAACTTAAAGATTTTTATCTTCTCAAGCAAGTAGACATCTTTAATTGCACAAACAAGTTCTTATCTTCTAACGTAACATTTTGAGATGTCATAAACACGTTTAATCCCACGAACAAGTTCTTATCTGCTTTAAGCAGTCTAATATCTTGTGACTCTGTTCCTTTAGCCTAGAGAAATGACATCAGTCACTTCTCATGCTCCTGGCATCTGGGCAACGCTGCTTTATTGTAAAAATTACCCAAGAAACAAAGGGTCCAGGGCCAACACATTTCATAGGCATTGCAGCGTCCTCCAGTAGTCAGACTTGTGCTGACACACCCCTGCATAGCCATTCACTGGGAAGATCAGTGTACTGCCGTTTCTCCACCCTCCACCTCTCTGAGCTCCTCAGAACACAGATTATGTGATTACTTATATAAAATGGAAAAAGGTATTTATAATGTTTTTTATATGTATACATGAATGTATTGCCTTTCGTTTCTATAATAAACTGAATGGTTTGTTTTACAAGGTGATCGTTTACAATCACTTTAAGTCAGGAAAAAATTGACCAGGAAGTATAAAGCTAAACGTCACCCTAAGGGGGAAGTTCCACTTTATGTACCCCCCCCCCCCCCACACCCCCACACACACATTTAGCATATTACATTTTTTTTTGGAGAGCAGGCACCTAGTTTTGATACTGAATGAGGAAAGAACAAACAGAGGGTGCACAGGCCTAGTGCATTACCATAAAAATGTTCAATAACAAAAGTAGGTATTGTACTCACAAACGACAATAAAGTCAAGGCATGTCATAAAAGAACAGCTGGGTCAACACCGCGCTGAGTAACAGTCCGCAATAGAGAGTGTAGACATCCAATAGACTGATGCATTTTGAGGACTTGCCTCTTCCTCAGTGGCACTAGGCCTGTGCATCCTCTGTTTGTTCTTTCCTCATTCAGTATATTTGGATTTCCCCGGTCTATTGAGGGCAGCAAGGTGTGCATGTTCCAGGACATTCTTAATGTCGTTGTAGCCTGCATCGAGTCTATCCCCAAGCGCAGGAGCATTTGTGTTTGCTGGTACCTAGTTTTGATAGGTACCCGCTCCCACTTCCTTGGCAATCTGAGTGAAATTTAGCCCGCTCTTTTTGCCCGCAGCCTTCTGGGACAGGTTACAGGTTCAAGAAGGCTGTAGGACCATTCACAAAGCGCGAAGGGAAGCTGACTGTGAAGCTGCAAGGACTCATAGCCGGCTTCCCACTGAGAGGGACCGCCGAGCGGCACCACTAGCACTCCACTGGTCAGGCGTGCCCAGAGCGCGGAGTCTAAGCCCCAGGGTACTTGTTCACCAGGGCCCCTGATGGTGGGGATGGACTTGTAGTACCCCGAGACCAGGTCGCCTCTACTGAGCACACCTGTCAGTGGTAGTGGTGTTCGCCAGGGGCTCCAACCAGGGAGAGCCAGATGTGAGGAGGTCGGGTGACCCCGATGGGATGGATGGATGGATGGCTGAGCAAGTGCGTAGTCAGACAGGCCGAGTCGGTATTGTAGAGGACGGTAAGGTACAAGGGAGCAGGCAGAGAATCGTCGGGTCACACGCCAGGTCAGCAGCAGGAGGTCAGATCTAATAAGGGGCATCCAGGGAGAGAGGTCAGGCAAGCAAGGGTCTGGGCAGGAGAAATCAGCAAGGTCAAAGGCAATCCGGGTCAAAAACTTACTAGGCACAGGTACAGGAACACAGGAAGCAGGTAAGACCAGAAGGCAACGAAATGACAGCTCAGGGACCTTTAAATATCCCGCCCTGCGCTGCCATTGGTGCCCAGCGGGCGGCCGCGGCTTCTACTGCGCATGCGCGAGCTCGAACGCCGCGGCCGGCCCGGACCTAGTGCCCGTGTACTAGGTGGAGCAGTGCGCCTGCGCCGGGACCATCGCGGCAGGGATCGAGGAGATCCCTGACACCCACAGTAAACATACCGGTGCTGGGGACCCGAAGACCAGTAAGGAACCGGCCCTGGGAGAGGACAGCGCTGGATCCCTGGACAGGCGAGTGTCCTTTTAGTAAACGTCAGCAGCTACTCGTATTTGTGGCTGCTGATTTTTAATTTGTTCTTCCTAGGGTGAAGATCCTCTTTAAATTATCTTATATAAGCAGAATTTTTGTCAGCAGCTTTCATAACCTTCTTGTAGTCAGGAGAGATCGGAGAAGGACAGTCTCCTGGAATCGTTCTTCGCAGTCTGTGTAGGAGACATTCGCTCCATTAGACGCTTTGGAGTTTATTTACTAAAGCTGGAGAGTCCAAAATCGGACTCCCTTCTGCATAGAAACCAATCAGCTTCTAACCTCAGCTTGTTCAATGAAGCTTTGGCAATGAAACGTGGAAGCTGATTGGTTGCAGAAGGGAGTCTGATTTTGGACTCTCCAGCTTTAGTAAATAAACCCCTTTGTGTCTCACCGTGACTGAAGAGTTAGGAGAATCCACTGCCCAATATGTCTCTGGTAGAGTTTTCATCGCTCTGATATGTTTCCTTATGTTCCATTAGCCCTGCTTCACACTGACAGTGCGGCACATCGCATTTGATTCGCGCAGGAACCGCTTTGCATTCCTGTGTGGTGCAATTTGAACCATACATTTTGTATGGCTCAAATTGCAACGCATCTGCACCAAAATAGTGCAGGACCCTTTTTTTTTGTCCATGCTAGAATCGGATTGCATGGGTGTTCACATCCACCTTGCAAAAGACATGTTTCAGTGACTTGAGTTGCATTAAGACAGCACCCTTTGAAATGAATGTATTTTGACTTGTCTTGCAACTTTATGTGTTGCAAGTCGCATGATAATTTGCAGCGGTGTGAATTGGGACTTATTCTTTAGTCAGTAAGATCACTGCCGATCAGGGGCAGACTGACAACTCATGGGGCCCCCGGGCAATAGGGATCATGGGGCTCCTGTGTCCTTGCCCACACTCAAAGCACACCCAAAAAAGCCTATAAAAAAGGTACCATGGGGCATTTCATGGGGCCCCCTACTGATCCCGGGTCCTTGGGCAGTGCCCGAGTGCTCAAATGGTCAGTACACCCCTGCTGCCGATGCTTCCTCTCAGTTGGCACTCTGCCATTATGTGATCAAAATTTGTTGCCATGTTTTACTGTTCTCCACCTTGTGCATCCTAAACAGATAAATACACCTCCTTCAGTTTACTATACATGCTGCTACTTTGTGTCACTTGAAAGATATATCGTATTCTTCATGCACACCAATCATGTGTATTGCCCACTATCACCATCTCTTCTTCCCATCTCAATTGAAACTCCATCACAGGGTTCTTCAAATTATGGCCCATGGGCCACATCCAGCCCACTACAAAAAAGTTGTTTCAGCAAAGCCGGCTGGCTCGTTGAGTGAATTGTAATATGGGCACTGGCACATCTGCTGCCGGCCAAGTACTCCCAGATGCAGAGCCGGCACAAGCATAAGGCTGCTTAGGCAGCTGCTTTAGGGCACCAGGATGGGGGGAGGAATCCGAATCCCTCCAACCAAACCCGAGATGTCAGTGTTGGGTGAAGTGGAGGAGGGGGTTCTCTCTCAGGACTGTCTGTGATTGATGGGGGTCCCCCCTCTCCTCGCCCACTCCATCCTGATCCTCATCTTCCCCTTTATGACTAGAGAAAGCCACCAGCTGTGCCTGGATGAAAGGGAATACTCTGATGGGGCTCTCTTGGATGTTAAGGGGGGACTCTGATGGGCACTCCTGGATGTAAGGTGGGACTCTGATGGGCACTCCTGGGTGTAAGGGGGGACTCTGATGGGCACTCCTGGGTGTAAGGGGGGACTCTGATGGGCACTCCAAGATGTAAAGGGAAACTCTGATGGGCTCTCCTGGATGTCAGGGGGGGCACTGATGGATATTCCTGGATGTAAGGGGGGACTGTGATGGGCACTCCTGGATGTAAGGGGGGACACTGATGGGCACTCCTGGATGTAAGGGGGGACACTGATGGGCATGCCTGGATGTAAGGGGGGACACTGATGGGCACTCCTGGATGTAAGGGGGAACTCTGATGGGCACGCCTGGATGTAAGGGGGGACACTAATGGGCACTCCTGGATGTAAGGGGGGACACTGATGGGCACGCCTGGATGTACGGTGGGACTCTGATGGGCACTCCTGGATGTAAGGGGGGACTCTGATGGGCACTGCTGGATGTAAAGGGAAACTCTGACGGGCTCTCTTGGATGTAAGGGGGCTATGCTGGGCACATCTAAATGTAATTGAAGACTCGGCTGGGTACTCCTGAATGCAAGGGGGGGGTTCTGCTAGGCACTCCAGGATGCAAGGGGGGGGACCTGATCGGCACTCCTGAATGTAATTGGGTGATTCTGCTGGGCACACCTGGATGAAATGGGGGATTCTGCCGGGCACTGCTGGGTGTAAGGAGGGACCTCTTCATTTAAATTGTATTTGAATTGATCTTTTTTGGCCAGTGAATATTTATAAAATGAACAATTTGGTCCTGAAACATTTGGAGACCTTCCCTCTATCACTTTGGCCTTTCAGACACTTATCTCTACCAGAAACGTGTTCCTCTGCAATCGTTGTCCAGTATTCGCTCCGATTGCTGCCTCAAGGTATAGAACAATACTATTATTACTATTCATTATAGCAATAATGTGACTACAGAAAATAATCGGCTTACTGTAGATTGGCTATTGTGACTGCTCTTCACTGCGGGTTCAACACTTTAAGCGAAGTGCTGCAAATATGAACAATTCATTAATTGTAAGTGGTTACTATAATATCTAACTGGGTCATCTAACCATGAGTTCACAATGTTGTACACTGTACATTGAATCATTTGTCTTTTTTGTGGTATTGGATCATTGGATGATAGTATGTATATTACTATATGTATTTTTTTATGCAGCACTCTTATTGTTTGTATTATTTTAGACATTATACATCTGTGTTGTCTTTTAACATAGGATGCAAAGGTTGTTATTTTTTGATACATTAATATTTATTATTTCTTATTATTCATTTTATGTTTTTAGCACATATATATTTTCATTCATTTTAGATAGCTTTGATAAGTTACATTATACCGTACCTCTATAAACAGGTGTTCAGTGTTTTTTAGATCTTATTTTTATTTCTCTGCCCTGATGAAGGGGAAGTTTTGAGCCCCAGAAACATGTTGGCATTGTCTTCTTTTATGAAGATTAACCACGTGCCGCCCTGTCACTGTAGATATACGGTGGCAGGGCGGCACTGGCAGGCAAAACCACGTTTTAAAATGTGTGTTTTGTAAACAGCTGGGGGGGCGCGCGAGGCGCGCTGCCGCCGCCCTATCTGTCCCCCCAAACAAAATTTACATCCTTTTTTTCACACAAATAGAGCTTTCTTTCGGTGTAATTTGATCACCTGTGCGCTTTTTATTTTTCACGCTATAAACAAAAAAAGGCCAAAAATTTTGAAGAAAAACAATATTTTTTACTTTCAGCTATAATAAATATATAGTAAACTCAAAGTTGATTATAAATTTAGGCCAAAATGTATTCTGCTACATGTTTTTGGTAAAAAAAATCCCAATAAGTGTATATTGATTGCTTTGTGTGGAGGTTATAGTGTCTACAAACTATGGTATAGATACTGCAATTTACGCCATTTTTCTGCTATACAGCGCTGCACTAGTTTAACGGACAATTGCGCGGTCATGCAATACGGTACTTAAATGAAATTTACATCCTTTTTTTTCCCACAAATTAAGCTTTCTTTTGGTGGTATTTGATTGCCTGTGCGGTTTTTATTTTTTGCGCTATAAAGAAAAAGGCTGACAATTTTGAGGAAAAAAAAACAACATTTTGGACTTTTTGCTATAAAACATGTCCAGTAAAAAAAAAAATGCAAAAATAAAATTTAGTCATAAATTTCTGCCAAAATGCATTCTAAGTGAAATTCCCAAAAAATATGGCCTGTTGAGGGTACTTGAGGGCTGAGGTTGGGAACCGTTGGTGAAGATCAGCCAGCTGAGAGCCAAAACACGGTTAAATCACCACCATTTCCACACCATCGGGTGGAAACAGATACAGCTTTTGGGATCTAGTGCCACACATCCTTCTAAAATGTCAGACACAGATACAGTGAAGGAAATGCATATTTGGGCTGATGTTGAATGTTTGCCCACTCACAAAGAAATGATTGGTCTAAAAATCGAATATTCGGTGTATTGTAACACTGAGAGACAGAATAGCAACAACAAATTCAGCAGAAATGCATGTCTAACAAATGATGACTGATCAGCATGTTCATGAGGGAAATAGGTATTTGATCCCCTATCATTCAGCAGGATTTCTGGCTCCCAGGTGTCTTTCATACAGGTAACAAGCTGAGAATAGAATCAGTCTCTTAAAGGGAGTGCTGCTAATCTAATTTTGTTACCTGTATAAAAGACACCTGTCTACAGGAGCAATCAAGCAAACAATCAGAATCCAAATTCTCCACCATGGCAAGGACCAAAGAGCTGTCCAAGGATGTCAGGGACAAGATTGTAGACCTACACAAGGCTGGACTGGGCTACCAAACTACCGCCAAGCAGCTTGGTGAGAAGGTGACAACAGTTGGTGCAATCATTCACAAATGGAAGAAAACACAAAACAACTGTCAGTCTCCCTAGGTCTGGTGCACCATACAAGATCTCACCTCGTGGAGTGTCAATGATCATGAGAACAGTGAGGAATCATCCCAAAACTACACGTGAGGATCTTGTCAATGATCTCCAGGCAGCTGGGACCACAGTCACCAAAAAAACAATTGGTAACACACTACGCCGACAAAGATTGAAATCCTGCAGTGCTGCAAAGTCCCTCTTCTCAAGAAAGCACATGTCCAGGCCCATCTGAAGTTTGCCACTGAACATCTAAATGATGCAGAGGAGGACTGGTGGGAAGTGTTGTCAAATGAGACCAAAATCCAGCTCTTTGGCATCAACTCAACTCGCCGTGTTTGGAGGAGGAGGAGGAATGCTGCCTATGACCCCAAGAACACCATCCCAAATGTCAGACATGGTGGTGGAAACATTCTGCTTTGGGGGTGTTTTTCTGCTAAGGGGACAGGACAACTGCACCGCATCAAAGGGACGATGGACGGGGCAATGTACCGTCAAATCTTGGGTGAGAACCTTCTTCCCTCAGCCAGGGCATTGAAAATGGGTCGTGGATGGATGTTCCAGCATGACAATGACCCAAAACACACGGCCAAGGCAACAAAGGAGTGGCTCAAGAAGAAGCACATTAAGGTCCTGGAGTGGCCTAGCCAGTCTCCAGACCTTCATCCGATGGAAAATCTGTGGAGGGAGCTGAAAGTTCGAGTTACCAAACTTCAGCCACCAAACCTTAATGACTTGGAGAGGATCTGCCAAGAGAAGTGGGACAAAATCCCTACTGAGATGTGTGCAAACCTGAAGGCCAACTCCAGGAAATGTCTGACCTCTGTGACTGCCAACAAGGGATTTGCCACCAAATACTAAGTCATGTTTTGTGAAGGGGATCAAATCCTTATTTCCCTCATGAACATGCAAATCAGTCATCATTTGTTAGACATGCATTTCTTTTTAATTTTTTGTTGCTATTCTGTCTCTCAGTGTTACAATACACCGAACATTCTATTTTTAGACTGATCATTTCTTTGTGAGTGGGCAAACATTCAAAATCAGCAGGGGATCACAGTTACAGTATTTCCTTCACTGTATAGTAAATAAAGCTAAGCATTGGTACAAACATTACAGCAGTGGAAAGGAAAAATATGAAATGTTCTACTTGCAGACTTGCTTGATTCCCCTAGATACAATAAAAGAGCTAATGTGTGTGACAACATCCGCAGTCCATGATTATACCAAAACAAAGACTTTTTGGGTGCTTATTAATTCTATAGGCCTCCGATTCACAGGCTCATCAACTTGAGATCCAAGCAGCTCATTGCCAGACATTTTGTTACGCCTCATTGTGGCACCCAGAGCAATTACATGAAAATGTCGCCATAAATGTGAATCCTGTACAGTAACCTCCCAATCTGACATTTCTGAGGCTGACTTCCAAGCACGGTGTATGCGAGATGATAACACGGCGATGGAAACTCATGGGAATGAAATCTGAAATTCAAAGCAGGAACAATATTTGCATGTGTACAAGCTCCCTGACAAAGGAAGTTCTTTTGCTGCAGTTTGTTCATCATCATGCCAGACAGACGCGCTGTAAAAAAAACATTCCATCACGGCGTCCGTCCCATCATTCTGGACAGGAGTGGATTTCATAGTCGGCGTGGGTTGCAGCTTCTGTCCCTGTTCTTCCCGCTACTAATAATCCTTTACAGCTACAACTTCTATAGACCTAAATCTACCCACAAGATGGGAATCACTTACAGAAATTGGAGAAAAACTAAAAAGTGTTAAATAGCAATGTTACTATACCCAACCAATCAGATGCTTTTATTCATTGGGGCAACGATCAGCGTTATCATCTTTCATCTCATAGGGGTTGCAGGATGGTTCCTCTATCCAAGTAAATCTACATTTCTTCTTGGGGGGGGGAGATTACAGGTATTTCTAGGTCAGGTAACACCATATTCGTCTAGCATGTTCCAGGTCAGCCGCAGCCAATCCTGATGTTTCTGGCAGTGGAGTAACCGAATAATATGCTGTAGACCACCTCAGCTGGAACTTTTTAAAATGAAGGATCTGCAGCTCAAGTTGAAGATATTCCTATAATGATACGGATCTTTGGTAGGAAGAAAAAAGCAACCGAATTCCTGAGCTCCTGCGCTGGACAATGGACTCAACAATGTCAATATCCCCACGTGTATGAAAGGAATTCAAGCCTTGCTGCCCTCAACAGACCAGGGTAATCCAAACAGAACTGTATATCAAGAGACAAAGAGAGGGCACACGGGCCTAGTGCATTACCTTTAAAAATGAGATTTATTGATAAAAAGTAAAATAGTCACAAGACAAATAAAATCAAATGGAAAGCATGTCACAAAGGATGCAATGTGGTCCAAAACCCCTGAAGGTAGTCTGGTGGGGGACAGTAGACCTCTGGATAGCTGATGGTTGACGCGTTTCGAGGTTGAACCTCTTCCTCAGAGCCTTTCGCTCATTTTTAAAGGTAATGCACTAGGTCCGTGCGCCCTCTCTTTGTCTCTTCATATATGATAATGATCTTGGGCTTATGGGGAGATGAGGCCAACAAGCCTATAGAGAAGCCTGCGATGTTGCTATAACCAACCAAACAGAAGCTTTTATTCATAGGAAAACAATCAGCATCATCATTTTCCATTTCATAGGGGTTGCAGGATGGTTTCTCTAGCCAGGTAAATCTCCAGTTCTTCTCGAAAGAAGATCATAAGGTGTTTCTAGGCCAGGTAAGAAAATATTCCTCTAGCATGTTCCAGGTCAGCCACAGCCAATCCGGATGTTCCTGGCAGTGGAGTACCCAAATAGTATGCTGTAGACCATTTCAGTTGAAATCTTGAATTGAAAGATCTGCAGTTCCACTTGAAGATCTTCAGCTTATGGGAAATGAGCCCAACAAGCTTATAGAGAAGAATGCAATGTTACTATACGGAACCAATCAGATGCTTTTTAATCACAGAAAAATGGTCAGCATCATCATCTTCCATCTCATAGGGGTTGCAGGATGATTTCTCTATTCACACAAATCTCCAGTTCTTCTCAAGAGGAGATCAAAGGTGTTTCTAGACCAGGTAAGAAAGTATTCCTCTTGCATGTCCCAGATCAGCCACAGCCAATCCTGAAGTTCCTGGCAGTGGAGTACCTAAATAGTATGCTGTAGACCACACCAGCTGGAACCTCTTGAATTGAAGGATCAGCAGCTACATTTAAAGATCTTCCTATACTTCTACAGATCTACAGCTTACGGTAATAAATCCAACAAACTTATAGCGAAGACGAGAAGACTGCAATGCTACTATAACCAACCAGATGCTTTTTATTCATATAAAAATGATCATCATCATCTCCCATCTCATAGGGTTTCAAAGATGGTATCTCAATACAGATAAAACAATTCTCGGGGAAAGAGGGAGAGAGATTGAAGGTTTTACTAGGCCAAGTGAGAAAAAATTCCTCCAGCATGTTCCAGGTCAGCCACAGCCAATCCGGATGTTCCTGGCAATGGAATACTCAAATAGTATTGTAGACCATTTCAGTTGGAATCTTGAATTGAAAGATCTGCAGCTCCACTTGAAGATCTTCAGCTTATGGGAAATGACGCCAACAAGCTTATAGAGAAGAAAGCAATGTTACTATACGGAACCAATCAGATGCTTTTTAATCACAGAAAAATGGTCAGCATCATCATCTTCCATCTCATAGGGGTTGCAGGATGATTTCTCTTTTCCCATAAATCTCCAGTTCTTCTCAAAAGGAGATCAAAGGGGTTTCTAGCATTTTTTCACGCCAGCCTAAAATTGTTGCACAGTACTGTATATGCAGTATATATACACATACATACGTATACAGCATATACCTATTGTTTGGCGGTGAAGATGTACCAGGAGCCTCAGATCAGTGGCAACCCTTCTGTTTCTCTGTGGACTTGTATGCCCCCCCCCCCCCCCCATACAGCAGTAGATGAATTCCCCACTCTCCTACAAGGGCGACACACTGATCAGTGTTCCAGAACCCAGCGCTGAGGGTGGGCTTGCGAGATCCTGAGAATTAGTTAAAATCCCAGCACAGTCCTGCAGAAACTGGGGGAGCTGATAGGTGTGAGAGAGTGTTGTCACCCTAGGTCAGGAATGCTCAAAAAGCCTTGAAAAAACTCAAACTAACCCCATTTAAAAAATAGTAAACAGCTGCCACAAATTACATTTTGTTGCACTTTTATAATTTTCAGCACTTAGCACAATACATTAGGAAACAAAACTTTTAGGCCTCATGCACACTGGTTTTTTCTAAATGTTGTTTCTCCTGACAGGAGAAAATCAGTGTTAAAAAATCACCTATTTTTTTTTTCAAACCAGTTCAGCAGAGTAAGCGACGTTTGGTGTCTGGGTGTTTATTTAATTGGCCAGAACTTTAACCCCTTCATGCATAACAGTAAAACAAATCTAAATGCTTAAGCACAATTTTGCAATGTTGCCATGTGTTAGCAAAACCGTCCATATCACCACAACTACTTTGTACATCCAGGTGAATTATATTTTTTCAGGACAAATTGGGCTTTCATTTGGTGGTAAATAGTAATGGATATCTCCTGATTTTTTTTTATCAAAGGAAAACTGGCCCAAAATAGTAAAAAAAAAATGTTTTTTTTTAATTAGCTGTGTGTTTCTTGTTACTACCAAAACCTACCACCAAAGAACAACCCAAAATTAATTTTCCAGCTCTTGACGATCGCAGCGATACCAGATATGTGTATGTTATTTGTTGTTTGTACCTGGAGTACAGCCCAAAAACAATAGTGCGCATTTTGTTTTTGTCTTTTTTAGTGTCACTGACATTAACACTAACTGACACAGATACCAATTTTTTTTTTAAATCCTGACCTTTGACCCTGACCTTTTGATCTTGACCTTTGACCCTGATCTTGACCCAAACACTAACCCTGGCACTGAACTAGATCAAACCTTGATCTAGGTATTTTTTCTTTATTTTTTCTTATATTTTTTAATATTCATCTTTTTTTTTTACAATTTTTTTTTTCCCTCTATGCCAGGAGTTAGAGAGATACAATGTATCTCTCTTCTCCATTCATAGAGAGAGAAAAAAAAAAAACAAGGGGGCCGGGCTGCACAGTGTCTGATCACTGTGATAGCCAATCAGAGGCTATCACAGCAATCATGTGACCCGGAATCGGGAGTCCCGGGTTCCAATCGTTACAACGGAACTTGGGGCTCTTAGTGACACAGCGGTCTTTGTGCTGGGAGCGCGCTGTGCGGCCCTATGGAAAAAAGCCCAGTTCCGTGACGTAGCATATTTATGTGACGTCGGCGTCAAGGGGTTAATTTAAATGAATAAATGCAAAAGTGCTAAATGCACCTAGTGCTTGGGCGCGTTTAAACTCGTTGAGCAGCATTCAGCGTTTCAAAATTCCCTCTCCTGAATTTGATTTTAGGGCGTTCAGAAAATGTTCTCTAAACTCCCTTGCTACTAAACATCTATGTGTGCAGGAAAAAAAAAAACAGTCAAAACCATGAGTTTTGGAGTAGTGTGCATGAGGCCTAAAAAAAAAAAAAAAAAATCACTTTCCCTGTATATGGAATTTATTTCAATTTCAGCTGCACATGTGTAACACTCTCTTACCTTCGCAGCAAGTTCAAGGCCGACTTTATCAGCTTCCGTCTCCAAAGTCCGGCTATATGGTCTCTCGAACACATACTGCAAGAAAGAAGATGGACGCTTTTCAGACTCTGGTGGGTTCAAGGCCTTTTCAAAACACATCACATCAATGTTTCAGAAAAAGTGTGAAAATTCCCAGATGAATCCTGAAGAGGGATATTTTTACCGTCACCATCCGGCAGGGTAAGACAGGCCCTGACCTCCCGGAGGCCGGACTGTGAGCCGAGGAAATGAATGCATCTAATAAGAGGCATATATCAGCTTCTGGCTTTGCTGCAGTCAGGCGGGGGCAAGAAAGTCAATAATCAATTCTGCTGCACAAGTGCTGATTAAATCAGGCTGCTGGCAGTGCGATAACCTGTGTGCAAAGTGCAGAAACCCACAGACTTTGTAGACACTGGGGGGAGATTTACTAAAACTGGAGCACTCAGAATCTGGTGCAGCTGTACATGGGAGCCAATCAGCTTCTAACGTCAGCTTGTTCTATATCCCTAGGTTCACATCTGTGCGGGTGGTGCCGCTGCGGATCCGCACGAAAATCTATGCAACCGCACCACCCGCACAGAGGAATGCGGACCCACGGGTGGGTGACATTAGTTCGAATGGCACGCCGCCCGCACTGGAAAACCCAACCGTACTGGAAACCTCGGCTGCGTTTTCCAAAGAAGTGCAGGGACTTCTTTCCCTGCGTGTCACAGGCATGGGAGTCCATTCAAATCAATGGGCTCTTGTGCCCGTACAAATCGCGGCCCACACGGCCGCATAGATGTGAACCGGGGGTTAAGCTTTGACAATAAAACCTGGAAGCGGATTGGTTTCTATGCAGAGCTGCACCAGATTTTGCGCCATCCAATTTCAGTAAATAACCCCAACTGTATGATTAACAAAGACTGCAAATTCCAGCAGCAATAATCTGTGCAATCCTGTGGCGAGAAGAGAGGTGCGTACAAACAGCCGCTCACCCCACAAAAATGCAGCGACAGGCTGACTGCGGCCACAGCTATTTGTAAGGGTCGTTCACATGTGCTTTGATCTCTGAAGAGCAATCCACGTTTCAAGGAGCATTCGACAGGCGGCGAGGAGGCAATTATATTGGTGTGTACCAGGGGCGGGTTGACCATTCGAGCACTTGGGCACTGCCCGAGGGACCGGGGTCAGTAGGGGGCCCCGTGAGATGCCCCTGGTACCTTTCATTGGCTTTTTCATAGGCTTTTTTGGGTGTGGGCTATCCCCTATTGCCTGGGGGCCCCATGAGTTCTCAGTCCGCCCCTGGTGTGTACTCGGTGTAGAGATATTCACCCTGAGGTCATCACAGAGGACAAGGGGGCGCTCTTTACGTCTGGAGGAAAAGAAATGTAATCTCCAAACACGGAAAGGTTTCTTCACAGTGAGAGCTGTGAAAATGTGGAATAGACTCCCTCAAGAGTTGGTTGTGGCCAGCTCAGTGGATTGCTGGAGGAAAGTCCTGGATTCTTTCTTGGATGCACAGAATATAACTGGATATAACATTTATAGGTAAAGGTGATCCAGGGAATATCCGATTGCCTCTCGGGGGATCAGGAAGGAATTTTTTCCCAAGCAGGAGCAAATTGGATCGTGCTTTGCTGGGTTTTTTTGGCCTTCCTCTGGATCAACTGTGGGTGTAGGATTTTTCTTTTTGGTTGAACTGGATGGACTTTTGTCTTTTTTTAGCCAGACTAACTATGTAACTATACTTCTATTGGGAAGATATTGGAGAGGTAAACCCCTTGACACTGCACTAGTTCCCCAAAAAAAGCAACAGCTATAACTCCTGCCATGGCATGTCTACACCCTCGACCGCTGCCTCTGCAGCTAAAGAAGGTTGTGGTTGGACGGCGGTAAAAGAGCAGCTTTTACTGCCCTCCAACCGCTAGTGTGAACAAGCCCTGAGTGCAGTTAGGGACAGATGATTGTGGCTGGATCAGGGGCGGACTGACAACTCATGGGGCCCCCGGGCAATAGGGGATCATGGGGCCCCTGTGTCCTTGTCCAAACTCAAAAAAGCCTATGAAAAAGGTACCAGGGGCATCTCATGGGGCCCCCTACTGACCCCGGGCCCTCGGGCAGTGCCCGAGTTTCCAAATGGTCAGTCCGCCCCTGGGCTGGATGCAGTCTGTCTGTCCCTAACCACAAACAATCACTGCCTGTGTGAACAACAGCGAAGAGTCACGTATAGCTGCGGCTGCCATCAGCTTATCATTGCTTTATATGGGCTAAGTGGCTGCAGCTCTTCGTGCATACAAGTCATTTCAGCTACAAGAATCAAAAACATATTTTCTAGACAGGGGCGGACTGACAACTCATGGGGCCCCCGGGCAATAGGGGATCATGGGGCCCCTGTGCCCTTACCCAAATTTAAAAAAGTCTATGAAAAAGGTACTGGGGCATCTCATGGGGCCCCCTACTGACCCCGGGCCCTCGGGCAGTGCCCGAGTTTCTAAATGGTCAGTCTGCCCCTGTTTCTAGCACAATGTGAATGAGGCCATAAATGGACAAAAACTGTATTTGTTTGGATGCCGTACTACTTTATTAAAGTAGGAGCTCCACCCAAAGTTAATATTCCAGTTCAGTGCAGCTTGCACGATTGCTGGCTTCCAGATGGTGACAACACAGTTGACCATGTGTGCACAGTGGGGTTGATTTACTTAGGCTGGCCATACGCTATACAATTTTCTGTCCAATTTCCTTCAACTATGTAGTGCAAGGGCCTGCCTAATTGGATACAATTGAAACTGGGCAGCACAGTGGCTAAATAGTTAGCACTTCCGCCTGGCAGTACTAGGGTCGTTGGTTCGAATCCCAGCCAAGGCACCTCCTGCCTCGAGCTTGCATGTTCTCCCTGTGCCTGCGTGGGTTTCCTCTGGGTACTCCGGTTTCCTTCCACACTCCAAAGACATGCTGGTAGGTGAATTGGCTCCTGTCTAAATTGTCCCTAGTATGTGTATGTATGAATGTGAGTTAGGGACCTTAGATTGTACACCCCTTGAGGGTTAGGGACCTTAGATTGTACACCCCTTGAGGGTTAGGGACCTTAGATTGTACACCCCTTGAGGGTTAGGGACCTTAGATTGTACACCCCTTGAGGGTTAGGGACCTTAGACTGTACACCCCTTGAGGGTTAGGGACTGAAGTGAATGTATAATATGTTTGTAAAGTGCTGCGTAAATTGACGGCGCTATATAAGCACCTGAAATAAATAAATAAAAAGTGTTCTTTAGGTTTGACTTCCTATTATATGGTTTTTGGTAAATCTAAAGCAAAATTCTCAAGAAAATTGTATAATGTATGGCCAGCCTAATGCCCCGTACACACGATGAGAATATCGGACGTACAATTGGCCGTTTTTTTTTTTTCGCCTGCTAGTCTCACATCGAAAGTGAAAAGGTTACTAAAGATGCTAAAATTCTCCTATGAAAGAAAAGAATTTTTGAAAGTGATGTCATGTATTGCGTTGTATTTGTATTGTATTTTCAGACGACTACTGAACTGATTAAACGAAAATCGTATGATCTGGTATCGTACGAGAAACGTTTTTGCGCTTGTCCCTTCGGATATTGTCGTACGAATTGTTGTGATCGGCTCTCAAAAGCTGTGTACTGGGGATGTGATGGTGTTCGGTATTGGCGTTCTTGGACCCCTGCTCTTTGGTTTTGTTATATTATATATTATTTTTTTTCCCCTTTCTCTTTGTACTCCTGTCTTTCTTTTTCTGTTTGTTTTTGGTGTGACAGTGGATAGCTGCTTTTAGTTTGTTACAGTCAGAGTTGCATCAATGTTCTTGTAATTTATGTGCCATTGATAGCCCCTGCGTGGGCGTACCTTTTGCCCTGTTGGCGTTAGAGCACTGTTTTTTCTATTTTTTTAAATTTTTTATATGTGCAATTGATAGCCCTGCGTGGGCGTGTTTTGTTGCCTCTGTTTTATACTGTTTAAAAATTAATAAAAAACACTGAAATCTAAAAGCTGTGTACTAACGATCCGATTATCAGACGATCGGTCCTCTTACGAAAATTTTCGTACAATATTCTTATGCAGGCCATAGATGGGGAGAAAAACGGCCGATTTTTCTTTTAAAAAACGAAAAATCGGTCGTTCAAGCGGCCGACGTTACCACCAATGGTGAAAAAAAAAAAAAATCGGCCGATTTTCATCCCGTCTACAGCCGGCAAAAAGTGTCCCTGCAGAGAGCTCTGCTATTTCTTTGACAGTTCCTTGACATTTACAGTGGTTGCAACAATGTATCTATTTGTATCCATTTAGGATACAGATGTTTTTATTCAGAAACAAATAGATACATTGTTACAACCGCTGTAAATGTCAAGGAACTGTCAAAGAAATAGCGGAGCTCTCTGCAGGGACACTTTTTGCCGGACTGGAATTCCTCTTATTTTTCATCCTTCTTCTTCTTCTCCTTCTTCATCATCATCCTCTTCTTCTTCATCATCATCCTCATCTTCTTCTTCATCATCATCCTCATCTTCTTCTTCATCATCATCCTCTTCTTAGTCATCATCATCCTCTTCTTAGTCATCATCATCCTCTTCTTCTACTTCTTCATCATCATCCTCTTCTTCTACTTCTTCATCATCATCATCCTCTTCTTTTTCTTCATCATCCTCTTCTTCTACTTCTTCATCATCATCATCCTCTTCTTTTTCTTCATCATCCTCTTCTTCTTCTTCTTCATCATCCTCCTCTTCTTCTTCTACTAATTTTTCATCATCATGATCCTCTTCTTCATCATCATCCTCTTCTTCTTCTTCTACTTCATCCTCTTCTTCTTCATCATCCTCTTCTTCTGCTTCATCATCATCCTCTTCTTCATTATCATCCTCTTCTTCATCATCATCCTCTTCTTCATCATCATCATTCTCTTCTTCTTCTTCTACATCATCATCATCCTCTTCTTCATCATCCTCTTCTTCATCATCATCATCCTCTTCTTCTTCATCATCATCATCCTCTTCATCATCATCCTCTTCTTCATCATCCTCTTCTTCTTCTTCATCATCATCCTCTTCTTCATCATCATCCTCTTCTTCTTCTTTATCATCCTCTTCTTATTTTTCTTCATCATCATCCTCTTCTTCTCCTCTTCATCATCATCTTCATCCTCTTCTTCTTCCTCTTCTTTTTGTCTTCCTCTTGCAGGTCACTGCTCATGCGCAGATTTTTTATCGGTAAAAAATCGGCCGATTTGCCCATTATTGCCGCGAAAATCGGCCGATCAGCAAAATCGGACGATTTTTTTTCCAACTTTACCGAAAAAAAAAAAGGCCAAAATACCAAAAAATGGCCAAACAAATAGCCCACTAACGATCCGAAAATCGGCCGATTTTATTTTCGGCCAAAAAATCGGCCGATTTTCGACCCATCTATGGCCTGCATTATAGTGTGTACGGGGCATAAGACTGGAGAGTGCAAAATCTGGTGCAGCTGTGCACGGTAGCCAATCAGCTTCTAATTTCAGCTTGTTCAATTAGGCATTGACAAAAAAAAAAAAAAAACTGGAAGCCGACTGGTTTCCCTTCAGAGCTGCTTCAGATTTTGCACTTTCCAGTTTTAGTAAATCAACCCCACTGTTTCTTGTATGGCTGGCTTCTGGTCTCTGCCACAGGAACATGTGACAGGGTGGAAAAGCAGGAGTACAATTTGAAGACAGTTGCCACCAGGGGCGGACTGACCATTTGGAAACTCCGACACTGCCCGAGGGCCCGGGGTCAGTAGGGGGCCCCATGAGATGCCCCTGGTACCTTCTTCATAGGCTTTTTTGAGTTTGGACAAGGACACAGGGGCCCAATGATCCCCTATTGCCTGGGGACCCCATGAGTTGTCAGTCCGCCCAATTAAGGGTGATATCTTATTTTTATAGCTGCTAAGCAAACATTGTGCCTTCTGCCCTCACCTAAATGCCAGAATCTTGTGCACTGGGGCCTTATCCAAGGACACCACCAAATTACTAATTCACTCCTTTGTCATCTCTCACCTTGAGTACTGAAACTCCCTCCGCAATGGCTTCCCTTTACAAGGGCTAACCCTTCTTCAGTCTTCCATGAATGCTATTGCCAGATTTATCCATCTTACCGATGGCTCAGGGTCTGCAAACCCTCTCTGTCAATCCCTCCACTGGCCTCACAACTCTGTCCCGAATGACATCACCAACATCATCTCAAAATATCAACTGAACTGTCCTTTTGCTCCTCCTAAGACCTCCAAGCTCTCTAGCTCCCCTGTCAACTGCTTCATTGCTCACCTCCTCTGGAACTCTCTACACCAATCTGTATAGCCATCTCCTACTCTGTCCACCTTTAGGGGATCCCAGAAAACTCATCTCTTCAGGGAAGCCTATCTCACATCCAGCCAGCAACTGAATCTTCAGCCGGCCACAGATGGATCGAATCTCAGCTGGTTCAGTAGGGACCAGCCAAGATTCAGTCTATCTATGGCAGTGTTTCTCAACTCCAGTCCTCATGGACCCCCAACAGGTCATGTTTTCAGGATTTCCATTATTTTGCACAGGTGATTTGATCAGTTTCACTGCCTTAGTAATTACCACAGCTGTTTCATCTGATGGAAATCCTGAAAACATGACCTGTTGGGGGTCCATGAGGACTGGAGTTGAGAAACACTGATCTATGGGCAGGCTGGTTGTACTGACGTCGATCCATCGATCCACTTCACTACAACCAGCCTGGCAGGTTATTTTAATGCAATCACTGCCGATGGCTATAGCTGTCAGCAGTGATCACTGCGTTCTGCCATCAGGGAAAGCTCCCTGCCGGCAGAACACGATAGCGCTGTGGGAGAGATTCCCCCATCAACAATGAATGCGCTTAGGGGGAATCGAGCAATTTTCTTTCCTGCAACCCTTGGGGACGATTATTGTTCGGTGTTGGCTGGTTCAACAGAAACCGGCCAACATTCGGCCTTTGTATACAGCAGCCTGTCCGGCTTCTGTAGAACGTGCATGCTGGAAAACCATCCGCTGACCGATGTGTTCCGGTGGGGAAGTCGGTCCCCCTGTCAGAACACAATAGCTCAGTGGGGAGATCGCTGTGCTAACATCGCATAGTTAGTACAGCGAGTTCCTACTAAGCTCCTCGTTTTCTTTTTAGTTCAGCCCAGTATAGTTTGTACCAAGCATAACTTTCTCAAACAACTCATTCCCCCATAGGTATTGTCTTTTGTACGACTTCCCTTCCCTTTAGATTTCATGACCAGAGCCCCCCGTATCCTCCGATCTCCCTTTATTCCGTAAAATGTTTTGCAAATTGTTGGCACTATATAAATCCAGTATTATAGTAACACAAATAATAAATAGGCTCAATGGATATCAACTGTGTGATCCTCATGTCCTTACCTCTTGTAATTTAGACTGGATCCAGTGGCCGAGCACAGCAAGACTGTCCATAGGGCAGATTGCCCAGATCATGACTAAAGAGATCATAAAAAGGAAATCCAATAAATGGCTCACACTGACCTTCTCTGCCTGAAAGGAAAATATTAGAGCTTTTTAGAGTCTATAATGAACAAGATAATTCAACGAGAATCTCCTTCCAATATGAAATGCACAAATATTGCAGCTCATTTTCAAAAACCATTTCTAAGGGTAAAAGATTTCTGCCATAGAAAAACAACTGTGATTGTTTGGTGGGGTAAAGCATCCATTCCTTTGATGTCAGTCTTTAAAGCAAACCAATGTAAACCAGCTCTGCGTTATTTATACCCATATGGAAGAAAAATATATTTGAAATACTAAAATTTGGGCCATATTCGCATTTCAACATGCAGTGTGTATATATATATTATATATATAAAATGTTTATTATTATACAGGATTTCTATAGCGCCAATAGTTTGCTGAGCGCTTTACAATATAACGGGAGACAATACAGCAACAATACAGTTCAATACAAGAGGGATAGGAGGGCCCTGATCCTGGGAGCTTACAATCTAGGAATATATATATGGACTATTGCAATTCCCTTCTCACTGGCCTACGCAAATGAGCGCTATCCCCACTCCAGTCGATCCTAAACTCAGCGGCCAGACTCATCCACCTCAACAACCGCTCCACATCTGCCTCCCCCCTCTGCCAATCCCTTCATTGGCTCCCGATTGCCCAACGCATCAAATTCAAACTGCTAGCTCTGACCTACAAAGCCATTCACAACGCCGCCCCAAACTACATAACCAACCTGATACCCAAATACTACCCTACCCGTGCCCTCCGCTCCTCACAGGACCTCCTACTCTCTAGCTCCCTGGTCTTCTCCTCCCACGCCTGATTGCAGGACTTCTCTAGGACTTCCCCCATCCTCTGGAACTCCCTACCCCAATCCATCAGACTGTCACCTACCCTCCTCACCTTCAGGCGCACCCTGAAAACCTATCTCTTCAGGGAAGCCTACCCCAACCTCACCTAACACCTGACCTCACCTAACAACTAACCTCCTCCACTCCTCCCACCACTCCATCCCCCACAGCTATCTCCTCCTGTACCACCTTCCCCTCCCTCCTAGATTGTAAGCTCAAAAGAGCAGGGCCCTCGAACCCCTCGTGTAGTGTATTGTTACTGTCTTGTCTCATGTTCTGTCCCCCTTGCTACTGTACAGCGCTGAGCATACCCTTTGGCGCTATATAAATACTGTATAATTATATATACATACACACACACATACATACTGCATGCTGAAATGTGTTTTTTATATATTACAAAATATATGAAAAACATATATGAACAATATTTTTTAAAAATATATTCTTCAGATTTTTTTTAACATGTAAAAATGTCGTTTTAACATATATTTATACATATATTTGTAAATGCATTCCAAAAATGTAGATTTGTATCTTTAAAGACATGCAGTATATTTGAAAATGTAAAACACATTTCAACATACAGTTTTATATATCTATATCTATATATATATATATATATATATATATATATATAGATATATATATAGATATATATCCTAGATTGTAAGCTCGAAAGAGCAGGGCCCTCAAACCCCTCGTGTATTGTATAGTTACTGTCTTGTCTCATGTTCTGTCCCCTTTGCTACTGTACAGCGCTGAGCATACCCTTTGGCGCTATATAAATACTGTATAATAATAATAATATATATATATATATATACACACACACTGTATGTTGAAATGCGTTTTACATTTTCAAATATACTCTATGTCTTTAAAAATACAAATATACATTTTTGGAATTTTGCATGTTCTCCCTGTGCTTGTGTGGGTTTCCTCCGGGTACTCCAGTTTCCTCCCACACTCCAAAGACATGCTGGTAGGTTAATTGGCTCCTGTCTAAATTGTCATAGTTTCATCCCTGGCCATGTGGGATCTCCTGTATGGTGGGGGTTGGGGAAAGACCTGGCAACCTACCCTGTAAAATAATTGCTAAGAGAATTAATGGAAAAAGTCGCTTACGAGTGACAGTCTATGCAATCGCCAAGGGTCGGATACGACTGAATGGATAGATAGATATAGCGCCATCAGCTTACGCAGCACTTTAGACATACATTGTACATTCACATCAGTCCCTAACCCTCAAGGGGCGTACAATCTAAGGTCCCTAACTCACATTCATACATACACATACTAGGGCCAATTTAGACAGGAGCCAATTCACCTATCAGCATGTCTTTGGAGTGTGGGAGGAAACCGGAGTTCCCGGAGGAAACCCATGCAGGCACAGGGAGAACATGCAAACTACAAGCAGGTGGTGCCATGTTTGGGATTCGAACTGACAACCCTAGAGCTGCCAGAGGAAACCCACGCAGGCACAGGGAGAACATGCAAACTCTAGGCAGGTAGTGCCATGTTTGGGATTCGAACTGACAACCCTAGAGCTGCCAGAGGAAACCCACGCAGTACAGGGAGAACATGCAAACTCCAGGCAGGTGGTGCCATGTTTGGGATTCGAACTAACGACCCAGGTGAAAGTGCTAACCATTTAGGCAATGTCCTGCCCTAATCAACCCAGGTAATCACCGGCCATGCGAATGAATAGCTGCGACTACCGAAAGCCTGTCACTGCAGTGTATGGGCTCAGTAGATTCCTGCCACTGGAATTCCCACCGAGGCTAAACGCCTTAGCAAATGCATCCTTCTCTCTGAGCTGGCCTGTGTTTCTCCATACGGCCCATGGCTTTCATGGCTTTCAGTCCTGGCTGTTTACCACACTCCCTTCTGCCTCCTCCTTATTGACTTTACTAAACTCCGTCATTGTTAAAAGGTTTTCCGTCAGCTCGTTCCACCTACTCAAACATGGGAACGCCAAAGTGGCATAAATCCCATCAAACGCCCCCAGTACAGCGCATCACACCTCCCTGTGACTATTACTAAGGAAGCCCAGACTCCCTCCCCCCCACTGCCACGCCAAGTGTCGGGAGGGCTGCAGGCCCCGGCTAGGCCTTTTAGTTTTGCAGGGGAGCAAAGATTGAGTATTGATCCGCAGCAGGTCCATAATTCAGTGCTTGTCTCTGCCAGACGGCCTAAAAATATATCATTACTATGAAATGATCCAATTAAGTTTTTATAGCCAGCGCCGGAGAGAGGATGCACTGCCTGGAACACAAGACCCCAGCCAATACCCTCCCCCCACAGCTTGACATGCACAGCCCAGACTTGTGTGGGGGCCGCAGCCAAGCTCATTGCTCAGCTAGTGATAGAATCATTCCTTGTGGTCTTTATGCGATCCAAGAGATAATTCAAGGCTCTCGCACATTAAAGTGATATTAAAAGTACACTTTTTTTTTTTTCAAACAAACATGTTATACTTACCTGCTCTGTGTAATTTTTTTACACAGAGCAGCCCCGAACTTCCTCTTCCCTGCCACCCCTGCTGGTGCTCCTGCCTCCTCCCCCTAATGAGTGCCCCCCAGTGCAAGCTTCCTGCTCTGGGGCATTCTTGCGTGCTAGCTCCTGAGCCGCCTCTATGTTTCTATGAGACACACAGACAGGGTCGCCCCCCCCCCGCTACCTCCTTATTGGCTGTGATTGAGCCATTAGCTCCCACTGCTGTGTCTCAGCCAATGAGGAGGGAAAGACCCGGGAGAGATAGCACTCCCGTGCACAGTGCTGGATTTAGACGGGTTCAGGCAAGTATAAAGGAGGGGGGGGGGGGAGGGGGCTGTGGGGGATGCAGCACATTGAAGGTTTTTTACCTTCATGCATAGCATCCTTCAGCCCTTACAATCATTTTAACCACTTCCAGTCCGGACACTTTCACCCCCTTCCAGTCCGGACACTTTCCCCCCCTTCCAGTCCGGACACTTTCACCCCCTTCCAGTCCGGACACTTTCCCCCCCTTCCAGTCCGGACACTTTCCCCCCCTTCCAGTCCGGACACTTTCCCCCACTTCCAGTCCGGACACTTTCCCCCCTTCCAGTCCGGACACTTTCCCCCCCTTCCAGTCCGGAAACTTTCCCCCCCTTCCAGTCCGGACACTTTCCCCCCTTCCAGTCCGGACACTTTCCCCCCCTTCCAGTCCGGACACTTTCACCCCCTTCCAGTCCGGACACTTTCCCCCCCTTCCAGTCCGGACACTTCCCCCCCCTTCCAGTCCGGACACTTTCCCCCCCTTCCTGTCCGGACACTTTCCCCCCCTTCCTGTCCGGACACTTTCCCCCCCTTCCTGTCCGGACACTTTCCCCCCCTTCCAGTCCGGACACTTTCCCCCCCTTTCCAGTCCGGACACTTTCCCCCCCTTTCCAGTCCGGACACTTTCCCCCCCTTTCCAGTCCGGACACTTTCCCCCCCTTCCAGTCCGGACACTTTCCCCCCCCTTCCAGTCCGGACACTTTCCCCCCCCTTCCAGTCCGGACACTTCCCCCCCCCCTTCCAGTCCGGACACTTTCCCCCCCTTCCTGTCCGGACACTTTCACCCCCTTTGAGTCCGGACACTTTCACCCCCTTCCAGTCCGGACACTTTCCACCCCCTTCCAGTCCGGACACTTTCCCCCCCTTCCTGCCCAGGCCAATTTTCAGCTTTCAGCGCTATCACACTTTGCATGACAATTGCGCGGTCATGCATCACTGTACCCATAGGAATTTTTTAGAACTTTTTTGAGACAGATAAAGCTTTATTTTGGTGGTATTTATTCACCACTGGGATTTTTATTTTGTTTGCTATATAAATGAAAAAGTCCAAAAAAAAGTCCAAATAATATTTCATCATAAATCTTGGCCAAAATTTATTCCGTTATCTTTTTAGTAAAAAAAAAATAAAAAAATAACCCAAATTAGTTCATAACCAAAAATTATAATTTTTAAACATTTTTATTTTTGTTTTTATATTATTATTTACGGGTTTTTTTTAACATACTGTCACCCTAGCAGTACAGTGTCGCCATGATGACACTGTACTACTTGTGGGGGGTGATGAAGATTTTTTTTTTTTTACACTGATTGCTTTTACACCCATAAAGGCTGTAAAAGCAATCATTTCTCCTTCGCTCTGGCTGCATTCTTGCAACCATTGAGAAATACTGTGTGAGCTGTGATTTATCATAGCCTGTCACATGGTACAAGGCTGTTGTGAATAGCCCTGTACCATGTGATCTCTGTGATCATTCACAGATTTCACACATAGTAAGCAATGATGTCAGAAGTGACATCTTGCTTATTACTCTGCATGTGATCACTGATTGGCCAATCAGTGATCACATGATCGGAACCTCGCAGAGAGGTCCCGTCCTACGATCAGTGTTCCACTGTGCCTAGAGGACACAGCGGGCACTGGATCGCGGTGCTGCGAGCTCCCAGGGAGCCCGCACAAGCAGGGGGCGGGGAGGCCGTTTATAAACAGCCACCTGACCCTGCACTGGCACCGTCCGGCCGTTTATATACAATGGCCGGATGGGAGGTGGTTAAAGTGACACTAAATTCTGCTGAAAAACAAAATCCCTTCTATTGCACTAAGCCTCCTCCAAATCTACGAATTACTGTTTTTTTTTCTGCCACTTTTTGTTAGAGGGTGGCTACCACTGTATGTAGGAATGCAGTTACCCTTCTCTTGCTCGCGCTCAAATTGGACGATGGGATATGACAAGTTAATGAAAAATAGATTACAGGGCCATTAAGTAGTTGGAAGTGTATGAATTATTTTTCGGGGAATAAGGATTTTGTTTAGAGGCACTTGTCAGTACCTAAATGCAGCTTGACAAAAAAAAATCACCACAAGGGACATTCAAATCCTTTTACAGTTGTGTTCAAAAGTTTGCATACCCTAACAGAAATCGTTACACTTTTGCAATTACAGTGCCTTGAAAAAGTATTCCTACCCCTCGAAATTTTCCACATTTTGTCATGTTACAACCAAAAATGTAAATGTATTTTATTGGGATTTGATGTGACATAGTAGCACATAATCGTGAAGTGGAAGGAAAATGAGAAATGGTTTTCAAAATGTTTTATAAATTAATATATGAAAAGTGTGGCGTGCATTTATATTCAGCACCCCGGAGTCAATACTTTGTAGGACCCCCTTTCACTGCAATTCCAGCTGCAAGTCTTTTTGGGGATGTCTCTGCCAGCTTTGCACATCTAGAGAGGGACATTTCTGCCCATTCTTCTTTGCAGAATGGCTCAAGCGGTCAGATTGGATGGAGAGCGTCTGGGAACAGCAATTTTCAAGTCATCCCACAGATTCTCCATTGGATTTGGGTCTGGACTGTGACATTCTAACACATGAAGATGCTTTGATCTGAACCATTCCATTGTAGCTCTGGCTGGATGTTTTCGGGTCATTGTCCTGCTGGAAGGTGAACCTCCGACCCGGTCTCAAGTCTTTTGCAGACTCTGATAGGTTTTCTTCGAAGATTGCCCTGTATTTGGCTCCATCCATCTTCCTATCAACTCTGACCAGCTTCCCTGTCCCTGCTGAAAGAAAGCATCCCCACCACATGATGCTGCCTCCACCATGTTTCACGGTGGGGATGGTGTGTTCAGGGTGATGTGCAGTGTTGGTTTTCCCCCACACATTTTACTTTTAGGCCATAAAGTTAAATTTTGGTCTCATCTGACCAGAGCACCTTCTTCCACGTTTGCTGTCCCCCCCCCATGGCTTCTCGCAAACTGAAAACAGGACTTCTTAAGTCTTTCTATAAACAATGGCTTTCTCCTTGCCACTCTTCCATAAAGGCTAGTTTTGTGGAGTGCACGACTAATAGTTGTCCTGTGGACAGATTCTCCAACCTGGGCGGACAATTTGCATTCTTTTGCACGAAAGCTGCGCATGGAACGCTCATGGACTTTCTAGCACAACAATGACCCTAAGCACAAGGCCAAGTTGACCCTCCAGTGGTTGCAGCAGAAAAAGGTGAAGGTTCTGGAGTGGTCATCACAGTCTTCTGAACTTAATATCATCAAACCACTCTGAGATCTCAAAACATGTGGTTCATGCCAAAGCCAAAATGCACAACCAAAGATTTGCACTACCTGGAGGCATTTTGCCAAGACGAATGGACAGCTAAACCACCTGCAAGACTTCCGGGCCTCAAAGACAACTATTACAAAAGACGGCACACTGCCATTGATGCTGAAGGGGGCAAAACACAGGATTAAGAACCTAGGGGATGCAGACTTCTGAACAGGGGGCATTTCATTTGTTTACTTGTTGCCATGTTTTGTTTTATAATTAGGCCATTCTGTGATGGCCTACAGTCATAGAATATGAAACCCATAAGAAATATAAGAAATGGGTTTTGCCGGCTCACTCATGTTTTCTTTAAAAATGGTACACAATGTGTATTACCAATTCTCCAAGGGGAAGCAGACGTTTGAGCACAACTGTACTTCTGAAAGCTTCTCTCAGCTTATGCTTGCATAAATACCTATCAGTCTGTATAAAAGCAAATACAAAAACACACCTCAGGTTACAAACTTGTAGGAAAGAAAACAAATGTAATAAACATTTTTAAAAAATCAAACACAAGGGACATAATTTACAGTCAGTAGGATGTGTCCCTTGTGCCGATTCCTCTTCTGTTAGCAGAAATCATTCTCCGTCTATGACCCTCCCACCCCCACAATCTTCCAATGCACCAAATGTTAATACAAAGAAGGGGCTGTCACAGGCTCCCATCAAGACGGCCCAACAATGCTCAGCTCCTCCATTCATAGAAGCGGTCTGACAGCTTCTATGAATGGAGGGGGCAGAGCTATGAATCGTCTGCCCCCTCCATTCATAGATCATGTTTCATTCATAGAAGCTGTAGTATGGCTTGATGGAGCAGCCGGTCAGAAAGGGTGGGCTTAGGTGGGTGAGCTTATGATAGCGCTTTAGTTGTACAGAAAGGCATTGGGGTTTGGGAGGCATGGATGGAGGAGAATTTCTACTAACAGAAGAGAAATCACCGCAAGGGTCACGTCCCCATGACTGTAAATTATGTCCCTTGTGCTGATTTTTTAATGTTTCTTATATGGTTTTATTTCCTACCAGTTTGTAATCTCAGGTGTGTTTTGTATTTGCCTTTAAAATTGTGCGCAATCTTGAGGCACCCCATTCTAAAATGTAAAAACCAAACTAATAGTTTTACCCAACAGCAACATCCACACACGTAGGACATCTAACTTTAGGGGGAATTTATTCTTCCAAAGAAAATACACACTAGTACTAGTACACTACTAGCACACTAGTACTGACAGCACTTCTCCCTCAGTTTCTCGCCTTCATTCAGCTAATGTGACCCCCAGTGCTGACAGAGAGAGGCAAACAAGGATGTTGTGCAGGGGCCCGACGTCATCCTTATCAACCGATGACATCATTGGTTGTTAGGATGCTGGTGGGTGGAAGGTCATATTGGTGCACAATGAAAACCTGTTAACTAAAAAGCAGGCTTCATCCACCCGCTGCTTATATACAATTTTTTAGGCATTTTGCCAAGGCACCCCTGAAGAAACCTGAAGGCACCCCAGGGTGCCTGAACACCCTGGCTGAAAAAGGCTGGACTAATGTATTTCTGCAAGCCTAAGCTAAAAGCAGCTTTCAGAAGCAGGAAGATTTGGCTTGGAGCATCTTAAAATAAAATGCAGGTATATACCTAGTGCAAAATAGGACTGATTACAGCACCATGAACAGTAATTTACTATTCAATCCAATCAGCACTTTTTATCAGTTCAAAATCTATAACACCTTTCTGCATTACAGAGAACTAGGCCTCTCTTTTCAAAATTTAAAGTGGATCTGAATGCAAAAAAAGCTAAGTTTTGCGATTATTATTAACATCTATAATTGTTAATTATGACTATGTGGTACCCTGAAAGATGTACTTTAAGTAAAATTTCTTCTGAAAAGCAGTAGTGTACTTCCTGTGCCTTGAGCCTAATATCTGTATATCTGTATGTCCAGAGTGAGATGAAAGCACTGCTGCCTCTGACTGAGTCTCACCAGATTTGAAGTGGGTTTTGGTGATGTCACTCCTATGCTACTCACTGTTCTCCTTGCTGGAGAGGAAGCTGTACCTGAGGACCTACAGTGCGAGGATCTCCCTGCTTCTGCTTTTTTTCATTCTGTGCGTGCTTCCTCCATCTCTCCTGCTTTCTCTGACTAATAGTTCACCAGATTTGGAGTGAGTTTTGGTGATGTCACTGAGAGGGCCTTCTTTAACGTGGGGCAAAAGGGGCAGCTGCCCTGAGGCCCAGTCCTTGTTGTGGGGCCCAAAGCAGCTTCTCATTGAACCCGCACAGCCCACAAATTGGGGGCCCCATGGGCACTGCGGAGCATCGGAGTACATGGGAGGCAGATAGTGCTGCCTGTGCTGTATTATTCCACAGCCAGCGGGGAGCAGGAGGGTCTGGAGCTCCACTGGCATCTGACCTTACCCAATGCAGCCTGTATGCTTAGGACTCAAGAGGCTACGGGGTATGGAGTTGAGTTCGGAGTGGGAGCGGCAGCTGAGAGCCTGCAGATGGTAAGCCCTGCTGGTCAGAATGAGGTAGGTCCTTCTCCCCATATAGACCAGCCTGTTGACTGTTCCTAAACCTTGAACTGGCTGTTGTTCTGTTCACCAATTAGAACAGGCTGGCCTAGCACCAGCACATGTTCCTTTCACACATTCTGAACAACACTGCTTGATGGGCTTGCAGTGCACTGCATTGTCACGGATCCACGGTCGCCGCCACCAACATGCGACAATCGCACGACCGCGACTAACAGTAATACGTCACGCCCACGGCATCAGACCCCAGACCTTCTCACCAAACTCGTGACCAAAGGACCGGCCAATCTAAAACCGCGGTGTGACGCGCGTAACAAGGCCCCACCCAGCTGCACCCTGCACAGCGATTGTCCAGCTAATGGGCTACAATCGGTGCCTGCAGCCTGAATGCGCTTGCTACTGGGTCAGGTTAATTACGCAACTAACCCTTCTACTGCCACCACCGTCTTGAAATGTACAGAGAAGACGGACTCTGTCAGAAATACACTATAATGATTGAAAAGTCACCTGTCCAATATGGTCAATTGAGCAGGGAGTAAACAAACACAGTAGCGTCTCTTCAAAAGGCAGGAATTCGTGAATTGCAGGTAAGCGCTTAGAAACAGTTTAACACTTTCAGAAAGAAAGATTTATTACTAAAAGAGTCAAACAGGTGCAATAAAATATTTACAAAGATGTCACAAATATATATATATATATATATATATATATATATATATATATATATATATATGTATATAAAGACACAGCAAAGAGATAATTAGGAATGAAATTACAGAGTTAAGTTACTTGCCCATATGCCTGGGTTTGCAGATCCAAGTTGCGGAGCAGGACGATTCTTTATCTCCTCCTTCGATGTTAGCTGGGAGATCTGTGTCAAAGCTCTAACTTGTCTCTTCTTAAAATCCCTCTCAAAGGGAGGGGGGCTCTGACTATAGTTTTGGGAGTGGTCATTGGGAAACTCTGAATTAAACTAAAGGCTTCATACCCCATGATAAGAAACATACAGTTAACCTGTGGAATGTTCCATTACTGCTGGTCAGTTTGATGATGTGTGGGCTTGCACAGTTTTGGGTCAATGCTTCCCAGCTCTCTGAAAAAGGCTGGCCTTATCAGAAGGTAGGTGAGAAAGGTTACAGTTTCCCCAGACTGCTGGCACCATCAGGAATGCTTCACCTGGTTGACCCACACCATCTGTCAGGAGATAATGTTTGCCTCTCAGGACTGGAAAGGGGGGATGTGAGGAATGATCGAGGAATACCTCAAATAACAGAACGGAACAAGAAAAAGGAGAACTCCGCTTCCCACTCTGATGAGTTAGTTTGCTACATGCATCATCCCTTTTTTTGTTTTGTATCGGATTTATTTGAAGTGTACAAAACATAAACTTAATTCACTGCAATGTTGGCAGTGCGATGTACTGTGCTGCCTGATACTGCAGTGCGTTTTGGGCCGGTGTGCTGTGATAAAATGCAGCATGGCTACATTATATCGAAGCACTAGGCTGTATTATAGTTTGAATGTGACACATAGGAAACAAGTCTATGTATGCATTTTTTTTGGAACGTTAGGGTGAAAAGTAAAATTGCATATATGGGGGGGGGGGGGGGGTAAAAACTTTTTTCCAGGGTCCATTCAATATTAAAGATGGCCCTGGTCACTGCTATGCTGATCACTGTTCTTCTTGCTAGAGAGGAAGCTGTACCTGAAGACCTGCAGTGCAAGGATCTCCCTGCTTCTGCTTCAAATGTCAGTAAACCCATTTATTGCTTTCAGTTTATCTGGGTGCTCATTACTTTTTCCACAAAATATTTTCTTAGCACATTTTTAAGTGTTGGACAGAAGAGTTGAAACCCTTGCCAGGTTATTTTTTACTGCCTGTATCCTGCTAGGGAGGTTTCCCTCACTTCCTGTTCTGGAAACACAACAGAAAATGAGAGGAAATCTCCGGAAAAGTGAACAAAATTCTCATTTTAGAAAGTAGTCAGAACGAAGCGCAGTTAGTCAACAGTTGCAGATCACAGAGCCGCACTGTAACTACCAGGCGAGTGTTTATCAGCGTTCTGATGTTCAAATGAAATATCCTATAATAGATTTGGGAAGGGTCTGAAGTATACTTCATGTACTCACCGTATGATCTAAAATAGCGTGCGCGATTTCATGACTCAGAATGAAGGCAAGCTGGTTACTGTCTGCCACTGCACCCAGCATACCGGTGAACACAAATATCTGACCGTTCTGCAAAATAATACACCATATGTATAAATATAACATACCCACTGCAAACAAATACTAAATCAAAACTACGGGCAGGTGAAAATGTAGCCATTTTAATCACGTTATGTATTCCTTGATAATATATAAATGTATTTTTAAAACACAGCTAATGTGGGTACCTAAATCTGTCTTTATATTAGCTTCTTGTAAGTTCCTGCACAGTGACATTCATACTGGATGCAGCAGTAGACTTACCGACTGAATCTGTCCAGGTCTTTGGGTCTGTGCACATGCACAAAGAGAACAAAAGTTTGGGTCTTCCCTAATAAATTGACTTTGCGCATACACGGGAAACCCCTGCACGTACGCAGATGGTTGGGGAAACTCACATGTGTGCAGATGTGCTGCAGGGTCGCTTGGAACCCAAAGCACTGCAGCATATCTGCGCACATGAACGGAAAAAAAAATCATAATTCAATAAATGCTGAAGTGCTAAAGCACAAAATAAATGTCATCAAATAAAAAATTAAAAAACCTTTATGTCCAATTGTAGGAGATTGAAGGTGGGGGGGGGCAGGGCAATATGACCTTTAGGATGAAGGTCTGCTTTATTATGATGATTTGCTATATTCCTCCATGCCATCTAGAGGCCATAATTTTTTTTTTCTTGAAATACCACAATCAGGAATATACCTCTTTAAAGCCACTAGATGGGGTTGATGATCATAGGAAATCAACATACTAAGGAAAACGTGGTCAGAATTTATTATGG